>NC_141002.1:3957731-4061827 GCF_052327205.1 Somniosus microcephalus
GCGACACATTTTCAGGCGCTGGGGCCTTGACAACCGCTTCAATTTTGTCAGGGGACTTATGTAACCCCTCTTCATCAATCACGTGGCCACAATACGATATCTGTTTCTTAAAAAATTCGCACTTGGGGCGGTTGGCTCGCAACCCATGTTTCCGTAGTCTAGTGAGCACCTGTTCTAGGTTGTTAAGGTGTTCATTGTCATCTTCACCTGCTACAAGGATGTCGTCCAAGTAACACTGAGTCCCTGGAATCCCTTGCAGGACTTGTTCCATCGCTCTTTGCCATATCGCCGGAGCCGATGCTACTCCGAATACCAATCGATGATACTGGTAAAGACCTTTGTGAGTGTTTATCGTGAGATACTTCCTAGAGGACTCTTCAGCCTCCATCTGCAAATATGCTTGTGCTAGGTCAATTTTTGTAAAACGCTTCCCTCCAGACAGTGAGGCGAAGATGCCTTCTATCCTTGGAAGAGGATATTGTACTGTGTGAAGGACAGGGTTCACCATCACCTTGAAATCCCCACAGATGCGAATCTTCCTTGGCCCTCCGGACTTATTGCTTAACGTTCTCTTCATGACAGGAACGATGGGTGTCGCCCACTCGCTCCAGTCGACCTTAGACAACACACCCGCCTTCTCCAGATTCTCCAGCTCTACCTCGACGGCTGGGCGAATTGCATATGGTACCGGTCTCGCTTTGAAAAACTTGGGAACTGCATTCTCTTCTATTTTTAACGAGGCGGTTACGCCTTTAAACGTGCCCAGTTCTTGTTGAAATACCTCTTTGGCGTTAGCTAAGATTGTTGACAATCGTCCAGGAGTGATGTCATCATCTTTTTTACCGTCCACCGTCATTGCATGAATGGAATGCCAATCCAAGTTTATCTTCCTGATCCATTCCCGTCCCAATAACGGTGGTCCACCATTTGGCAGTATGTAGAGGTACAATTTCCGTATTTTCTTGCCATTGTATTCGACAGGCACCCTTATTTTTCCTCTGGGGTATACTTTTTGCCCCGTATACGTCGTCAAGACGATGGATGTCTCTCTCAAGGGTATGTGTGAAAATAGCCGCTCATAGTCTCGTCGATTCATGACGGTTAGCGCTGATCCTGTATCCAATTCCATTTTAACTTGGGACCCTGCTATCGTGAGAGTGACCCAAATGGTTCGGTGATCCTCTTTTGCGATTACATTGTGAAGTTTGAGACAGCTTAGTCTCCTGTTTCCGGATTCACTCGCTCATCTGGTCTTTGGAACTACTGTCTGTCATCTTTTGTACTTTCTTGTACGGTTCCTTAGTAGCCTTTTTGTTGTCGCTGGTCTTCTTCCCAGACCTACAAACTCGTGCAATGTGTCCAATCTTCCCGCATTGTCTGCATATTTTGTCTTTGGACCAGCAGTCCTTCTGGTCATGGTTAGTTCTGCCGCAGCGATAACATTTTGCAAATCTCCGTGTCTTTTCGTGGGTGCCGTATTCCTGTGGTTTTTGTTGAATTTCTGCAGCTTCCCTGGCTGCTGCTTCATACGATACTGCCACGCTGAAAGCCTGATCTAGCTTCAGCTCTTTTTCTGCGAGTAACTTCTTCTGTGTTCCTTCACTCAGGAGTCCACAGACAAATTTGTCCCGTAGGGTATCTGCCAGTCCTGCTCTGAACTGGCAGTGCTTTGATAGCTTGCGCAGTTCCGTAAGATACTCAGCATTGCTCTCATCTTTGTGCTGAGTTCTCCTGTGGAATTTAAATCTTTCTGCTATCAACAGCGGTGCAGGGTTTAAGTGCTCCTGTAGAACAGCAACAATTTCGTTAAAACTCTTCGCCTTCGGTTTGGCTGGAGTCATCAGATCCCGCAATAGGCCGTACGTTCTAGCGCCCATTAAGTTTAACAATACCGATGCCTTTTTCCCCTCCGCTATATCGTTTGCCTCGAAATATACCTCTACTCTTTCCACATACGTGGTCCAGTCCTCTAATGTATTATCAAAAGCAGTGATACAGCCAGTCTTCGGCATCTTGCAAATCTAAAATGGCGCCTCCCGCGCTTTGCCTTCTTCTCCGATTTAACAAAATGGCGCCTCCCGCGCTTTGTCTTCTTCCCCGCTGTTGTTAGCGCTGCTTTCCATGGTTTCTTGCGCGTATTCTTTTTCTTTTATTATTTTCCCGTCGTGGAGCGGACCCTCTGGGACACTTCCCTCCCTCTTCTGAGGTCCGAACGCTGCCCAGCTTCGAAACACCGGCCGCGCCCTGTATGCTCCACCCTCTCTCTCTTTGCTTCCCGACTCGCTGCCCGGCCCCGTTGAAAGGCCACCTGATCGAGCTTCAGCCCGCCGCAGCCCAGGAAGGATCAGAGCACTACCTGCCACCAGCCCGATTAGCTGGGAAACCACGGACCGAGGAACCCAGCCTGGCTCTGGAAAGTCGCTCCTGCAAAGCCTTGAACCCGATGATTGACGGTCGACACCCATTTCTCGAGTTTCAATGGCCTCTTTTTTTTCTTTCTTCTGGCTCCGACCTTCAACAATGTCGTCGGAGCTGCTGCTGAGTTGCAGGTAAGTACGTTTCTTTACTCGTCGCCAGTGTTAAGTCCGTGAATGAATTAGACACGGACTAGCAGGAGTGAAAACAAACAGATGTTTACTGGTGGAAGTCCATAACGAATCTAAACAACAGAGGCTCTCTAGTGCCTTTTATACAGGGGTGGTCACTGCCGGTACTGCAGTCTGAGACCAGTTATACTCTTAAAGGTACATACACAATACATTATATCTCAGACACTCTCACTGGGTTACAGTTCAGTATATCACAGACAATCTCACTGTGTTACAGTACAGTATATAGAGTCATAGTGTCATAGAGTTATACAGCACAGAAAGTGGCCCTTTGGCCCATCGTGTCTGCGCCGTCCATCAAGGCCTGTCCAATCTAATCCCATTTTCCAGCATTTGGTCCATAGCCTTGTATGCAATGGCATTTCATGTGCTCATCCAAATGCTTCTTGAATGTTGTGAGGGTTCCTGCCTTTCAGGCAGTGAGTTCCAGACTCCAACCACCATCTGGGTGAAAAAGTTCCTCCTCAAATCCCCTCTAAACCTCCTGCCCCTTACCTTGAATCTATGCCCCCTTGTTATTGACCCCCCTACTAAGGGGAAAAGTTCCTCTTTATCTACCCTATCTATGCCCCTCATCATTTTGTACACCTCAATCAGGTCCCCCCTCAGCCTTCTTTGCTCCAAGGAAAACAACCCCAGCCTGTTTAGTCTTTCTTCATAGCTGAGGCGCTCCATCCCAGGTAACATCCTGGTGAATCTTCTCCGCACCCTCTCCAAAGCAATCACATCCTTCCTATAGTGAGGCAACCAGAACTGCACACAGTACTCCAGCTGTGGCCTCACCAGCATTTTGTACAGCTCCATCATAACCTCCCTGCTCTTATATTCTATGCCTCGGCTAAGGAAGGCAAGTATCCCATATGCCTTTTTAACCACCTTATCTACCTGATCCGCTGCCTTCAGGGATCTATGTACATGTACACCAAGGTCCCTCTGACCCTCTGTACTTCCTAGGGTCCTACCACTCATTGTGTATTCCCTTGCCTTATTTGTCCGTCCAAAATGCATCACCTCGCACTTTTCAGGGTTAAATTCCATTTGCCACTTTTCCGCCCATCTGACCAACCCGTTTATATTGTCCTGTAGCCTGAGGCTTTCCTCCTCGCAATTTACCACCCCAGCAATTTTCGTGTCATCTGCGAACTTACTGATCATACCTTTTACATTCTCATCCAAATCATTTATGTAGATCACAAACAGCAAGGGACCCAGCACCGATCCCTGAGGTACCCCACTGGACACAGGCTTCCAGTCACAAAAGCAACCTTCGACCATCACCATCTGCCTCCTGCCACTCAGCCAGTTTAGGATCCAACGTGCCAAGGCACCCTGGATCCCATGGGCTCATACCTTCTTGACCAGTCTCCTATGCGGGACTTTGTCAAAAGCCTTACTGAAGTCCAGTACAGAATATCTAACACACTCTCTGTATTACAGTACAGTATATCTCAGACATTCGCACTGTTTCAGTACAGTATATGTCAGACATTCGCATTGTGTTACAGTGCAGTATATCTCAGACACACTCACTGTGCTACATTACAATATATCTCAGACACTCGCACTGTGTTACACTACAGTATATCTCAGACCCACACACTGTGTTACACTACAGTATATCTCAGACACACTCACTGTTGCAGTATAGTATATCTCAGACATTTTCACTGACATTACAGTATATCTCACAATCTCACTGATACAGTACATTATATCTCAGACACTCTCACTGTGCTGTAGTACATTATATCCCAGACACATTCACTGTGTTACAGTACAGTATATGACAGACTCCCACACTGTGTTACAGTACAGTATATCTCAGACACACATGCTCTTTTACAGTACAGTATACCTCAGACACTCGCACTACTTTAGTACAGTATATCTCAGACACACACTGAGTTACACTACAGTATATCTCAGACACTGTCACTGTTAGATTACATCTCAGACACTCTCACTGTTACACTACAGTATATCTCAGACACTCACTGTTACAGTACAGTATAGCTCAGACACTGTCACTGTGTTACAGTACAGAATATCTAACACACTCTCTGCATTACAGTACAGTATATCTCAGACATTCGCATTGTGTTTCAGTACAGTATAGCTCAGACATTCTCATTGTGTTACACTACAGTATATCTCAGACACTATCAGTGATGCAGTACAGTATATCTCAGACACTCGCACTGTGTTACAGTACAGTATGTCTCACTCACTCACTGTGTTACAATACAGTATATCTCGGACACACTGTGCTACAGTACAGAATATCTCAGACACTTGCACTGTTACAGTACAGTATGTCTCAGACACTCGCACTGTGTTACAGCACAGTATATCACTGACAATCTCATTGGGTTTCAATACAGTAGATCTCAGACATTCGCACTGTTACAGTACAGTGTATCACAGACACTCGCACTGTGTTACAGTACAGTATATCTCAGACACTCGCACTGTGTTATAGTACAGGTTATCTCAGAAACTCTCACTGTGTTACATGACAGTATATCACCGACAATCTCACTGTGTTATAGTACAGATTATCTCTGACACTCTCACTGTGTTACAGCACAGTATATCACTGACAATCTCATTGGGTTTCAATACAGTAGATCTCAGACATTCGCACTGTTACAGTACAGTGTATCACAGACACTTGCACTGTGTTACAGTACAGTATATCTCAGACACTCGCACTTACAGTACAGTATATCACAGACACCCACACTGTGTTACAGTACAGTATGTCACAGACACTCTCACTGTGTTACAGCACTGTACATCTCAGACCCTCGCACTGTTATAGTACAGTATATCTCAGATGCACTCACTGTGTTACAGTACAGGATATATCAGACACTCTCACTCTGCAAAAGTACAGTATATCTCAGGCACACTCACTGTGTTACACTGCAGTATATCTCAGACACACTCACTGTGTTACACTACAGTATTTCTCAGACACTCTTACTATTACAGTACAGTACATCTCAGACACTCTCACTGTTACAGTACAGTATACCTCAGGCACTTTCACTGTTTCAGTACAGTATATCTCAGACATTCTCATTGTGTTACAGTACAGTATATCTCAGACACTATCAGTAATGCAGTACAGTATACCTCAGAAACTCACACTGTGCTGCAGTACAGTATATCTCAGACAGTCACAGTGTTACAGTACTGTATATCTCACACACTCTCAATGTGTTACAATACAGAATATCTCAGACACTCACTGTGTTACAGTACAGTATATCTCAGACACACTCACTGTTACAGTACTGTATATCTCAGACACACTCACAGTGTTACAGTACAGTAGATCTCAGACACTCTCACTGTTACAGTACAGTATATCTCAGACACGCACACTGTAAGGCTTTGGGTGCTTCTTTGAACTGGTTTAAAGTAATTTTCCTGGTCTTGCAGCCTTTGCCTGCACTCAGACAAATTCCAATCAAACCAATTTTAAAACAGCGGTTTCGAATCGCTACCCCACCTTCCAGTTCTGACTGCAGGGCTTATAATTATTGATATTAAAACAGACACGTAGTTTGGATGAGAGAAAAAAATCAAGTTTTATTAACTAAAAGAAACTATAATCAAAATATCAAACTATCCCACACGAACACAGTAAAATTGTAAAACTATATAACAGGGGGTTGCAGACGGCGAAAACGAGGGATACAATGGCTACAATGTTATTTAAACAATCTTAGCAATTCCCTTAAATCACCATCCCCCAAACTCCTTAACTAGGTTGCTTTGCTGAGGAGTCAGAACACCCTGCTCACCTGTGGTCCAGCGAAGTAAGAGAGCGAGATAGCTTCTCAGCCGCTATCTTTATACCTGGTGAGGCCCCTGCCATTCTGCCTTGCAAGGGCTGTGTGCAAAATTCCCCACCCATAGGGTCCAATACACAAGAGAAAGCTGTGATTGGCTAACTCAAAGTGGTTAGACTGGGTTAATGTGTTTTCCGGAGCTCCCTGGGCTGAAACAAAGAGAATGCAACAGCCCTATTGTCCAGTGCTGGGTGATTTAAAACCCATTCAAATGTTAAACGTTTCCCATTCAAGGTACAAAAGTCTCTTCTGCAGTTTAGATGTATCCACCCGATATACAAACAAATGCTAATAGCATTCAATTGCTTTGTAAACAAAGCATTGTCCTTTGTCTTCGGCCATGTGGTGACAGCCATTTTTATCCCTGGAAATTTAAAAGCACATCGCCCAGGGATTCTTTAATCAAAAAAATGAATCTTCAGAACTGTAAATTATTGCGAATTCTTACACACTGTTACAGTACAGTATATCTCAGACACACTCACTGTTAAAGTACAGTATTTCCCAGACATACTCACTGTTACAGTACAGTATTTCCCAGACACACTCACTGTGCTACAGTACAGTATATCTCAGTCATTCGCCCTGTTACATTACATTATATCTCAGACACTCGCACTGTGTTACAGTGCAGAATATCTCAGACACTCTCACTGTTACAGTACAGTATATCTCAGACACTGTGTTACACTACAGCATTTCTCAGACACTCTCACTGTGTTACCCACAGTATATCTCAGGCCTTCGCTCTGTTATAGCACTGTATATCCCAGACACACACGCTGTGTTACAGTACAGTACAGCTCAGACACTCACTGTACAGTACAGTATATCTCAGACGCACTCACTGTGTTACAGTACAGTATATATCAGACACTCTAACTGTGCAACAGTACAGTATATCTCAGGCACTCTCACCATGTTACATTACAGTATATCTCAGTCACACTCACTGTGTTACACTACAGTATATCTCAGACACTCTTACTGTTACAGTACAGAATATCTCACACTCTCACTGTTACATTACAGTATATCTCAGCCACTCGCACTGAGTTACAGTACAGTATATCCCAGACACTCGCACTGTGGTACATAGAAACATAGAAGATAGGAGCAGGAGTAGGCCATTCGGCCCTTCGAGCCTGCTCCGCCATTCAATGAGATCATGGCTGATCATCCAAATTCAGTACCCTGTCCCTGCCTTCTCCCCATAGCCCTTGATCTCTTTAGCCTCAAGAAATATATCCAACTCTTTCTTGAATATATTTAATGAACTGGCCTCCACCGCCCTCTGTGGCAGAGAATTCCACAGGTTCACCACTCTCTGGGTGAAGAAATTCCTCCTCATTTCAGTCCTAAATGGCTTACCCCTTATCCTTAGACTACGACCCCTGGTTCTGGACTCCCCGGCCATCAGAAACATCCTTTCTGCATCTAGTCTGTCCAGACCTGACAGAATTTTATAGGTTTCGATGAGATCCCCTCTCAATCTTCTAAACTCCAGTGAGTATAAGCCCAATTGACACAATCTCTCCTCGTACATCATTCCTGCCATCCCAGGTATCAGCCTGGTGAATCTTCGCTGCACTCCCTCCATGGCAAGAACGTCCTTCCTCAGGTAAGGTGACCAAAACTGCACACAATACTCAAGGTGCAGTCTCACCAAGGCCCTGTACAACTGCAGCAAGACATCCTTGTTCTTGTACTCGAACCCTCTTGCTACGAAGGCCAACATACCATTTGCCTTCTTAACCGCCTACTGCACCTGCATGCTTACCTTCAGCGACTGGTGCACAAGAACACTCAGGTCTCTTTGCACTTCCCCTTCTCCCAATCTATTGCCATTCAAATAATAATCTGCCTTCCTGTTTTTGCCACCAAAGTGGATAACCTTGTTGAGATACCGCGGCAAACGTGGGAGTCGAGACCAGAGCTAGTAAAACACAACTGCTTTTATTCTACCTTATGACAAAGAGGAACTGGAAAAGCCCGCGCATCCACTTAAATACTTCTCAGACAGGAAGTGCTCCCGGCAGCCTGTCCCTGTGGGAAACAAGTTGCTGGAGGAAAGGGCCCCCAGCTGGGGGCGTCTGCTTAACCTGTCCGTGCCGCCGTGAGTGGATTATGTCCAGTGGTGGCGTGTCGCCACAGAGCTCCCCCCAGAATCCGCTTAGGAGGAGTGGACGAGTCGTGACGGTTGTCTGATGGTTCTGCCGCAGCGGCTCTGAGTGGTCGCCGGTCTAGTTGGTGGGGCCGGGCGGATCACCGCCGGCTGTGCTGGCTTGCTGGCGGGACGGCCTCTAGCTGGAGGCCGTGCCACGGGGACCTGTTCCCCTGGTTCTGTGTGTGCTGGTTTGAGCCGGTCGATGGAGACTGTGTCGACCCTGTCGCTGAGTCGCAGCTTGAAGACCTTGTCCCCAGTTTGTAGCACCTCGTACGGTCCGTCGTACGGGGGTCGCAGGGGCCCGCGGTGCGCATCGTGTCGCACGAAGACGAAGCGCGCCTGCTGTAAATTTGGCGGGACGTGAGGTGCGAGTTCGCCGTGTCGGTTGACCGGAAGTGGGGCGAACTGCTGAGCAGAAGAGAAAGAGTTGAGCCGCTGCTGTTTGACCGACCAAGGCATGGTAGCCTCCGGAAGGAATTTGCCTGGGACGCGCAGCGGTTGTCCATAGACTAACTCCGCTGCCGAGGACTGGAGGTCTTCCTTGACCATGGTGCGTAGGCCTAGTAGCACCCACGGTAGGCGGTCAGTCCAGGTACTGTCCTGCAGGCCAGCGCGGAGTGAGGCCTTGAGTGACCTGTGGAAGCGTTCACAAAGCCCGTTGGCCTGCGGGTGGTATGCCGTGGTTCGGTGGAGCGTCACCCCAAGGTTGCGCGCTGTGGCCGTCCAGAGTTCAGAGGTGAACTGGGCGCCTCTGTCAGAGGTTATGTCGGCCGGTACGCCGAACCTCGCAACCCAGGTGTAAACGAATGCCCTGGCGATGTCGGCTGTGGTGGTGGAGGTCAGCGGCACTGCCTCAGGCCAGCGTGTGTAGCGGTCGACCATCGTGAGGAGATAAGTTTGGCCTTGCGATGGCGGCAGGGGACCGACGATGTCGACGTGTACGTGGTCAAAGCGGCGGCTGGGTACCTCGAAGTCTCCCAGGGGTGCTTTTGTGTGCAGCTGTATCTTAGCCCATTGGCAGGCGAGGCAGGAGGTGGCCCAAGTCCGAACATCTCTGCTGAGGCCGCGCCAGACGAAACGCTGGGAGAGGAGTTTGACGGATGCGCGGGAACCCAGGTGGGAGAGCCCGTGGAGCGCGTCGAAGATGCGGCGGTGCCAGGTTGCAGGGACGACCGGCCTGGGTTGGCCGAGTGAGACGTCACAAGTGACTGCCGTGGCTTCGGGCCCGTGCGCGCCCTTGACTAGGCGTAGCCCTGGCAGGCTAGTAGCCGCCGAGAGGAGGTCTGGGTCCGTGAGCTGGGCCGCTGCTAGTTGCGCGTAGTCAACCGCGAGGTGATTCGTGCAGATGGCGGGACGGGAAAGGCAGTCGGCGACAACGTTGTCTCTACCAGAGACGTGCTGGATGTCCGTAGTAAACTCGGACACGGCCGCGAGCTGGCGTTGCTGCCTAGCGGACCAGGGTTCGGTGTGCTTGGCCATGGCGTATGTGAGCGACTTGTGGTCCACGTACGCGGTGAAGGGGCGGCCTTCCAGGAGGAACCTGAAATGGCGGACCGACAGGTGGAGCGCGAGAAGCTCGCGGTCGAAAGTGGAGTATTTGACCTCTGGGGGGCGCAGTTGGCGGCTGTAGAAGGCAAGTGGCTGCCACACGCCATTGACCCACTGCTCGAACACGGCGCTGACCGCGTGGTCGGAGGCGTCGGTGGTGAGCGCGACCCGGGCATCGGCCCTCGGGTGTGCGAGCAGGGTGGCGTCGGCGAGCGCGTTTTTGGTGGCGTCGAAGGCGGCTGACGTGTCAGTGGTCCAGGCTACGTCCATCTTGCCGGATTTACCTCGGAGGGAGTCGTATAGGGGCTTCATGAGGGCTGCCGCTCTGGAGATGAACCTGTTGTAGAAGTTCACCAGCCCGAGGAACTCCTGGAGGTCCTTGATGGTTGTGGGGCGGGGGAATTGCTGGACGGCCTGCACCTTGTTGGGCAGGGGGACGGCCCCAGCAGGGGTGATGTGGTGGCCGAGAAAATCGATCTCGGTTAGGCCGAATTGGCACTTCGCCGGGCTGAGGATGAGCCCGTGTTGGGCTAGGCGCCCGAACAAGATGCGAAGGTGTTCAAGGTGTTCCTGTTTGGAGGAGCTGGCCACGAGAATGCCGTCTAGATAGACGAATAGGAAGTTTAGGTCCCGGAGGACTGAGTCCATCAGGCGCTGGAAAGCCTGGGCTGCATTCTTGAGGCCGAAGGGCATCCTCAGGAACTCGAACAGGCCGAATGGGGTGATGACGGCCGTTTTGGGGATGTCCGCGGGGTGTACGGGGACTTGGTGGTAACCGCGCACCAGGTCGACTTTGGAAAAGACGGTTCGTCCGGCCAGTCGGGCCGAGAAGTCCTGGATGTGTGGCACCGGGTACCGATCGGGGGTGGTGGCGTCGTTAAGGCGGCGGTAGTCCCCGCAAGGGCGCCAGCCTCCGCCGGGCTTGGGGGCGATGTGGAGGGGCGAGGCCCAAGGGCTGCTGGAGCGGCGGATGATGCCGAGTTGTTCCATGGTGGTGAACTCGGCCCGCGCGATTTCCAGCTTGGCCGGGTTGAGTCTGCGGGCGTGGGCAGAAACTGGGGGGCTGGTGGGGGGATATAGTGCTCCACACCGTGTTTGGCGGCTTTTGCCAAAAACGTCGGGTTAGTGAGGGCGGGAAACTTGGCTAGGAGTGCCGAGTAGTCGTCCGTGGCTCTGGCGAGGCAATAGGCCATCAGGCCGGCCAAACGGGCCGGGGTAAATGCGCCGGGGATGGGGGCCACAGTGTTGGTGTCACCGAGGCGGTGCCTCGGAACGTTGACAAGGAAGCCGTGGGCGTGTAGGAAGTCTGCGCCGAGGAGTGGGCAGAGGAACCTGGCTGTGAGGAACTCCCAGCGGTAGCGGCGGCCTGCGAGGTCGAGCGTGACCATACGGGTGCCATATGTGCGGATGTCAGAGCCATTGGCTGCGGCCAGCGTGATGCCCCGTGTGCTGCGCTGGATTTCGAGGGCGGAGGCGGGGGTGATGCTGTGCTGAGCCACTGCGTCGCACAGAAATCGGCGGTTGGTTCTGTCGTCGGTGACGTACAGTAGGGGCCCCTTTTGCCCCGCGGGGGCCGGTGCGGGGGGGGGGGTTTGAAAGTACACGGTGGCGTGCAGCGTTGGGCCCTAGCGCCAAAACGGGTGTGGTAGTAGCAGTGACCCGGAGTGGTAGGGCGGTTGGGCCTAGTGGGCCGGGAAGACCGTGAGGTCGGGCGCGACGTCGCGAGCGGACTGTGCAGAGAGCAGCCGGTCGGCCTTTTCGGCTATGTCATTCAGGTCCGTGGAGCCAGACTCCACAATGAGCGGGCGGATGCTGGCGGGGAGCTGCCGAATGAAAAGCGTGCGAAAGAGGGCGCGGGGTTTTTGTCGTCCGAGAGGGACAGCATGTGGGAAAGCAGGTCTGATGGTGAAGCATCACCAAGGCCGGGGAGGTCAAGGAGTTGGCAGTGGCGCTGGTAAGAGGACGTTTGAAATTTTTTAAGGAGCGCAGCCTTCAGATGTTCGTACTTGCCGTCCGGTGGTGGATTCTGCAGCGCTGCCCAAACCTTGGGGACTGTGGCGTAGGTGAGAGCGGAGACGAGGTAGTCGTACTTTGTGGCGTCGACTGTAATGTGTTTCAGCCGGAATCTGGACTCAGCTTGAACGAACCAGGCTTCGGCCAGGTTCTCCCAAAAGTCCGGTAATTTAACCGTGACTGCGTTTGTATCCGCCATGCTAGCTTAGGATTCATCCTGAGCGTCGGGGTCACCAGTGTTGAGATACCGCGGCAAACGTGGGAGTCGAGACCAGAGCTAGTAAAACACAACTGCTTTTATTCTACCTCATGACAAAGAGGAACTGGAAAAGCCCGCGCATCCACTTAAATACTTCCCAGACAGGAAGTGCTCCCGGCAGCCTGTCCCTGCGGGAAACAAGTTGCTGGAGGAAAGGGCCCCCGGCTGGGGGCGTCTGCTTAAACTGTCCGTGCCGCCGTGAGCGGATTATGTCCAGTGGTGGCGTGTCGCCACAACCTCACATTTATCCACATTATAGTGCATTTGCCATGTTTCTGCCCAATCACCCAACAGAACAGTACAGTATATCTCAGACACGCTCACTGTTACAGTACAGCATATCTGAAACACTCTCACTCTTACTGTACAGTATATCTCAGACACTCACACTGTTACAATACAGTATATCTCAAACACTCTCACTGTTACTGTACAGTATATCTCAGACACTCACACTGTTACAATACAGTACATCTCAGTAACGCGCACTAAACACTCATTGTGTTACAGTACAGTATATCTCAGACACTCGCACTGTTACACTACAGTATATCTCAGACACTCGCACTGTTACAGTACAGTATATCTCAGACACTCGCACTGTTACAATACAGTATATCTCAAACACTCTCACTGTTACTGTACAGCATATCTCAGACACTCACACTGTTACAATACAGTACATCTCAGTAACGCGCACTAAACACTCTCATTGTGTTACAGTACAGTATATCTCAGACACTCGCACTGTTACACTACAGTATATCTCAGACCCTCGCACTGTTACAGTACAGTATATCTCAGACACTCGCACTGTGTTATAGTACAGTACATCTCAGACATTCTCACTGTTACAGTACAGTATATCTCAGACACTCGCACTGTTACAGTACAGCTTACCTCAGACACTCGGACTGTGTTACAGTACAGTATATCTCAGACACTCACACTGTTCAAGTACATAATATCTCAGAAATATACAGTATATAGAAACATAGAAGATAGGAGCAGGAGTAGGCCATTCGGCCCTTCGAGCCTGCTCTGCCATTCAATGAGATCATGGCTGATCATCCAAATTCAGTACCCTGTCCTTGCCTTCTCCACATATCCCTTGATCCCTTTAGCCTCAAGAAATATATCCAACTCTTTCTTGAATATATTTAATGAACTGGCCTCCACCACCTTCTGTGGCAGAGAATTCCACAGGTTCACCACTCTCTGGGTGAAGAAATTCCTCCTCATTTCAGTCCTAAATGGCTTACCCCTTATCCTTAGACTATGACCCCTGGTTCTGGACTCCCCGGCCATCAGAAACATCCTTCCTGCATCTACTCTGTCCAGACCTGACAGAATTTTATAGGTTACAATACAGAATATCTCAGACACTCTCACTGTTACAGTACAGTATATCTCAGACACTCTCTCTGTGTTATAGTACAGATTATCTCAGACACTCTCACTGTGTTACAGTGCAGTATTTCACTGACAATCTCACTGTGGTACAATACAGCATATCTTAGATGCTCGCACTGTTACAGTACAGTATATCTCAGACAATCGCACTGTTATAGTACAGTATATCACAGACACTTGCACTGTGTTACAGTACAGTATATCTCAGACACTCGCACTGTGGTACAGTGCAGTATATCTCAAACACTCACACTGTGGTACAGTACAGTATATCACTGACAATCTCACTGTGTTACAATACAGTATATCTTAGATGCTCGCACTGTTATAGTACAGTATATCTCAGACATTCTCACTGATACAGTACAGTATATCTCAGACATGCTCACTGTTACAGTACAGTATGTCACAGGCACTCTCACTGTGTTACAGCACAGTATATCTCAGACACTCTCACTGTTATAGCACAGTGTATCTCAGACACTCGCACTGTTATAGAACAGTATATCACAGACACTTGCACTGTGTTACAGTACAGTACAGCTCAGACACACTCACTGTTACAGTACAGTATATCTCAGACTCACTCACTGTGTTACAGTACAGTATATCTCAGACACTCGCACTGTGGTACAGTGCAGTATATCTCAGACATGCTCACTGTTACAGTACAGTATATCTCAGACACTCGCACTGTTACACTACAGTATATCTCAGACACTCGCACTGTGTTATAGCACAGTACATCTCAGACATTCTCACTGATACAGTACAGTATATCTCAGAAACGCGCACTGTTACAGTACAGCTTACCTCAGACACTCGGACTGTGTTACAGTACAGCATATCTCAGACACTCACACTGTTCAAGTACATAATATCTCAGAAATATACAGTATATAGAAACATAGAAACATAGAAGATAGGAGCAGGAGTAGGCCATTCGGCCCTTCGAGCCTGCTCCGCCATTCAATGAGATCATGGCTGATCATCCAAATTCAGTACCCTGTCCCTGCCTTCTCCCCATATCCCTTGATCCCTTTAGCCTCAAGAAATATATCCAACTCTTTCTTGAATATATTTAATGAACTGGCCTCCACCACCCTCTGTGGCAGAGAATTCCACAGGTTCACCACTCTCTGGGTGAAGAAATTCCTCCTCATTTTATTCCTAAATGGCTTACCCCTTATCCTTAGACTATGACCCCTGGTTCTGGACTCCCCGGCCATCAGAAACATCCTTCCTGCATCTAGTCTGTCCAGGCCTGACAGAATTTTATAGGTTACAATACAGAATATCTCAGACACTCTCACTGTTACAGTACAGTATATCTCAGACACTCTCACTGTGTTACAGTGCAGTATTTCACTGACAATCTCACTGTGTTACAATACAGTATATCTCAGACCCTCGCACTGTTATAGTACAGTGTATCTCAGACACTCGCACTGTTATAGAACAGTATATCACAGACACTTGCACTGTGTTACAGTACAGTATATCTCAGACACTCACACTGGTATAGTACAGTATATCTCAGACTCACTCATTGTGTTACAGTACAGTACAGCTCAGACACTCTCACTGTGTTACAGTACAGTATATCTCAGACTCGCACTGTGGTACAGTGCAGTATATCTCAGACATGCTCACTGTTACAGTACAGTGTATCTCAGACACTCGCACTGTGTTACACTACAGTATCTCAGACACTCGCACTGTTACAGTACAGTATATCTCAGACACTCGCACTGTTATAGCACAGTACATCTCAGACATTCTCACTGATACAGTACAGTATATCTCAGACATGCTCACTGTTACAGTACAGTATATCTCAGACACACTCACTGTTATAGTACAGTATATCTCAGACACTCACACTAGTATAGTACAGTATATCTCAGACTCACTGTGTTACAGTACAGTATATCTCAGACACTCTCACTGTGTTACAGTGCAGTATATCTCAGACATGCTCACTGTTACAGTACAGTATATCTCAGACACACTCACTGTTATAGTACAGTATATCTCAGACACTCACACTAGTATAGTACAGTATATCTCAGACTCACTCACTGTTACAGTACAGTATATCTCAGACACTCGCACTGTGGTACAGTACAGTATATCTCAGACACACTCACTGTTACAATACAGAATATCTCAGACACACTCACTGTTACAGTACAGTATATCTCAGACACTCGCACTGCTACAATACAGTATATCGCAGACACGCACACTAAACACTCTCACAGTGATACAGTACAGTATATCACTGACAATCTCACTGTGTTACAATACAGTATATCTTAGATGCTCACACTGTTACAGTACAGTGTATCTCAGACACTCGCACTGTTATAGAACAGTATATCACAGACACTTGCACTTTGTTACAGTACATTATATCTCAGACACTCACACTGGTATAGTACAGTATATCTCAGACTCACTCACTGTGTTACAGTACAGTATATCTCAGACTCGCACTGTTATAGCACAGTGTATCTCAGACACTCGCACTGTTATAGAACAGTATATCACAGACACTTGCACTGTGTTACAGTACAGTACAGCTCAGACACTCACTGTTACAGTACAGTATATCTCAGACTCACTCACTGTGGTACAGTACAGTATATCTCAGACACACTCACTGTTACAGTACAGTATATCTCAGACGCACTCACTGTGTTACAGTACAGTATATCTCAAACACTCGCAATGTGGTACAGTACCGTATATCTCATACATGCTCACTGTTACAGTACAGTATATCTCAGACACTTGCACTGAGTTACAGTACAGTATATCTCAAACACTCACACTGTGGTACAGTACAGTATATCTCAGACACTCTCACTGTGGTACAGTACAGTATATCTCAGACACTCTCACTGTTACTGTACAGTATATCTCAGACACTCGCACTGCTACAATACAGTATATCGCAGACACGCACACTTAATACTCTCAGTGATAGAGTACAGTATACACAGTACAGTGTATCTCGGACACTCTCAGTGTTACAGTACAGTATATCTCATACTCTCACTATTACAGTACAGAATATCTCAGACACTCTCACTGTGTTACAGTACAGTATATCTCAGAGACTCCCACTTTGTTGCAGTACAGTATATCTCAGACACTCGCTCTGTGTTATAGTACAGTATATCTCAGACACTCTCACTGTGTTACACTACAGTATATCTCAGACACTCGCACTGTTACAGTACAGTATATCTCAGACACTCGCACTGTTACAGTACAGCTTACCTCAGACACTCGGACTGTGTTACAGTACAGTATACCACAGACACTCACACTGTTCAAGTACAGTATATCTCAGAAACTCACACTGTTACAGTACAATATCACAGATCACAGAAATCACAGAAACCCCACAGTGCAGATAGAGGCCATTTTGGCCCATCGAGCCTGCACCGACACATATCCCACCCGATCCCCGTAACCCCTACACCAACACATATCCCACCCTATCCCCGTAACCCCACGTATTTAATCCCCCTAACACTAAGGGTCAATTTATCATAGCCAATCAACCTAACTCGCACATCTTTGGACTGTGGGAGGAAACCGGAGCACCCGGAGGAAACCCACGCAAACACGGGGAGAATGTGCAAACTCCACACAGACAGTCGCCCGAGCCCGGATTCGAACCCGGGTCCCTGGTGCTGTGAGGCAACAGTGCTAACCACTATGCCACCGTGCTGCCACCTCAGACACTCTCACTGTTACAGTACAGTATATCTCAGACTCTCTTACTGTATTACATTACAGTATTTCTCAGACAGCCACTCTGTTCCAGTACAGTATATATCAGACACTCTCACTGTTACAGTACAGTATATCTCAGACACTCGCACTGTTACAGTACGTTATATCACAGGCACTCTCACTGTGTTACAGTACAGTATACCTCAGACACTCTCACTGTGTTACAGTACAGTATATCTCAGACACTCTCACTGTGTTACAGTACAGTATATCTCAGACACACTCACTGTGTTACAATACAGTATATCCCAGTCACTCTCCCTGTTACAGTACAGTATATCTCAGACACTCGCACTGTTACAGTACAGCTTACCTCAGACACTCGGACTGTGTTACAGTACAGTATATCTCAGACACTCACACTGTTCAAGTACAGTATATCTCAGAAACTCGCACTGTTACAGTACAGTATATCTCAGACACTCTCACTGTTACACTACAGTATATCTCAGACACTCTTACTGTATTACATTACAGTATTTCTCAGACAGTCACTCTGTTCCAGTACAGTATATATCAGACACTCTCACTGTTACAGTACAGTATATCTCAGACACTCGCACTGTTACAGTACGTTATATCACAGGCACTCTCACTGTGTTACAGTACAGTATACCTCAGACACTCTCACTGTGTTACAGTACAGTATATCTCAGACACTCTCACTGTGTTACAGTACAGTATATCTCAGACACACTCACTGTGTTACAGTACAGTATAACCCAGCCACTCTCACTGTTACACTACAGTATATCTAAGACACTCTCATTGTTACAGTACAGTGTATCGTGGACACTCTCACTGTTACAGCACAGCTTATCTCAGACTCTCTCACTGTGTTACAGTACAGTATATCTCAGGCACTCGCACTTTTTTACAGTACAGAATATCTCAGTCACTCTCACTGTTACAGTACAGTATATCTCAGACACTCTCACTGTTACAGTACAGTATATCTCAGACACTCTCACTGTTACAGCACAGTATATCTCAGACACTCTCACTGTTGCAGTACAGTATATATCAGACACTCACTGTTACAGTACAGTATATCTCAGACACTCACACTGTTACAGTACCTTATATCACAGACACTCTCGCTGTGTTACAGTACAGTACACCTCAGACACTCGCCCTATGTTACAGTACAGTATATCTCAGACAGTCGCCCTATGTTACAGTACAGTGTATCTCAGACACTCACACCTAGTTACAATACAGTATATCTCAGACACTTTCACTATGTTATGGTACAGTATATCTGAGACACTCACTCCTTGTTACAGTACAATACATAAGAACATAAGTAATAGGAGCAGGAATATGCCATTCAGCCCCTTGAGCCTGCTCCGCCATTCAATATCATCATGGCTGATCTGGTCTCGGCTTCAACACCACTTTCCTGCCCGCTCCCCATAACCCTTGACTCGCCTATAGTTCAAAAATCTGTCTATCTCCATCTTAAATATATTCAATGACCCAGCCTCCACAGCTCTCGGGTAGAGAAATCAAAAGCTTGATGTCCCTCTGAGAGAAGAAATTCTTCCTCATCTCTGTTTAAATGGGCGACCCCTTATTCTGAAACTATGCCCCCATTGTTCTAGATTCCCCCACGAGGGGAAGCATCCTCTCTGCATCTACCCTGTCAATCCCCCTCAGAATCTTATATGTTTCAATAAGATCACCTCTCATTCTTCTAAACTCCAATGAGTATAGGCTCAACCTGCTCATCCTTTCTTCATAAGTCAAACATGTTGACTCTGCTTGACTGTATTATGATTTTCTAAATGTCCTGCTATTACTTCCTTAATAATGGACTCCAGCATTTTCCCAATGACAGATGTTAGGCTAACTGGCCTATAGTTTCCTGCTTTCAGTCTCCCTCCTTTCTTGAATGGTGGCGTTACATTTGTGGTTTTCCAATCCGCTGGGACCTCTCCAGAATCCAGGGAATTTTGGTAGATTACAACCAACGTATCCACTATCTCTGCAGCCACTTCTTTTAAGACCCTAGGATGTAGGCCATCAGGTCCAGGGGACTTGTCCACCTTTAGTCCCATTAGTTTGCCTTGTACTTTTTCTCTAGCGATAGTGATTGTTTTATGTTCCTCCCTCCCTATAGCCCCTTGATTATCAATTATTATTGGGAGACTTTTAGTGTCTTCTACTGTGAAGACTGATACAAAATATTTGTTCAAAGTCTCTGCCATTTCCCTGTTTCCCATTATTAATTCCCCAGTCCCATCCTCTACGGGACCAATGTTTACTTTAGCTACTCTCTTCTTATATACCCATAGAAGCTCTTAGTGTCTGTTTTTATATTTCTTGCTAGTTTATTCTCATAATCTATCTTCTCCCTCTTCATTATGTTTTTAGTCATCCTTTGCTGTTTCTAAAAATTTCCCAATCCTCTGGCCTACCACTAATCTTTGCAGCATTGTATGCCTTTGTTTTCAATTTGATACCATCCTTAACTTCCTTAGTTAGCCACGGATGGTTCATCCTTCTCGTAGAGTCTTTCTTTCTCACTTTTGCTGAGAGTTATGAAATATCTCCTTAAATTTCTGCCACTGCTTATCTACCATCTTACCCTTTAATCTATTTTCCCAGGCCACTTTAGCCAACTCTGTCTTCATACCTTTGTAATTGCCTTTATTTAAATTCAGGACACTAGTTTGAGACCCAAGTTTTTCACCCTCAAACTGAATTTGAAATTCTAACATGTTATGATCGCTCTTACCTTGAGGATCACAGAATCACAGAATCACAGAATCTACAGTGCAGATAGAGGCCATTTCGGCCCATCGAGCCTGCACCGACACATATCCCACCCTATCCCCGTAACCCCACGTATTTAATCACCTAACACTAAGGGTCAATTTATCATAGCCAAATCAACCTAACCTGCACATCTTTGGACTGTGGGAGGAAATCGGAGCACCCGGAGGAAACCCACGCAGACACAGGGAGAATGTGCAAACTCCACACAGACAGTCGCCCGAGGCCAGATTTGAACCCGGGTCCCTGGCGCTGTGAGGCAACAGTGCTAACCACTATGCCACCGTGCCCCCCTACTATGCCACCGTGCCCCCCTTTACTCCTTTACTATGAGATCATTAATTAATCCTATCTCATTACACATTACCAGATCTAAAATAGCCTGCTCCCTGGTTGGTTCCACAACATATTGTTCTAAGAAACCATCCCAAATACACTCTATGAACTCTTCCTTAAGGCTATCTTTGCCAATTTGATTTGTCCAATCTATATGAAGATTAAAATCGCCCATGATTATTGCAGTACCTTTCTTACAAGCCTCTATTATTTGTTGATTTATTCTTTGTCCTACAGTGTAGCTACTGTTAGGGGGCCTATAGACTACTCCCACCAGTGACTTCTTTCCCTTATTATTTCTTATCTCCACCCAAACTGATTCTACATCTTGATCTTCTGAGCCAGTATCATTTCTCACTACTGCACTGATCTCATCCTTTATTAACAGAGCTATCTCACCTCCTTTTCCTTCCTGCCTATCCTTCTGAAATGTCAAATACCCCTGAATATTCAGTTCCCAGCCTTGGTCACCTTTGTTGGATTGCAAAAATAGGCCTGTGAATCAAAGCCTGAATCCTCTAGTCTTTAAATATATTGACCAAAGCTGTAGAGAGGGCTGTAGTACTAGAAACCATTCAAAGGATGTTTAACTTCACGTATTAGGAAATATATATAAAACGTACATGTAGCATTTAGGTAGCTGCGAAGCATGATGGGATACTTGACCATCATATTAACCCTCTTTAACTAAGTACTGTAGAAACAGCATATTTACTAGACTCGTCTCTGTCTTTGTTGTTATCAGTGTTACAGAAGCAATGTTTAATGCAGCTGGCCTTCTGAGAGATAAGGGGAACTGAACTTCATAGGGAGTCGGCCATTTCTATCTCTGCCTCAAACACCTTATCTTCCTTTGTAATGTCTGCTCGCAACCAAAAGCGGACATTGTTTACCATCTCAAGAATTAAGCGACCTTGCTCACAGAAGCTAGAAACTAGATGTTATGCTGTGTGTCAGAACACTTCAGGGCGGCTCCCAACATTGAGTGACGAATCACGCCACCCAATAAGGGAGTGACGGTAGTGACGCTGTTTGTATGTGTACGCCTACTTTTGCAACCTAATGGGTGGTACCTACCGAAAGGTATATCAAGGCTTGTAGATTGTATTTCGTTGAGAGGAAAGATTCGATTCTGGGGAAATCAGCCTCTCTCCCTTGTGCACAAGGCTTTCTAGCTATTTACTAATAAAACTTTTACTTTGTCAGCAGTTCCGTCTCCGTGTGGTTTTGCTCCAAAAATTCGAATCTAACACCTTGCAACCACGTCTCTGTAATGGCGATCAGATCATACCCATTTATTTCTATTTGTGCTGTCAACTCATCTATCTTGTTATGAATGCTGTGTGCATTCAGATAAAGAGCTTTTAATGTTGTCTTTATACCATTTTTCCCTACTCTGGCTCTACTTTCTGGTGCACTCTTATATATTTATATTATATACGCATTGTCGCTTCCTGTCACACTCTGGTTATCATTACCACTCCAGCTACCCTGCTCTATTGCCTTCTCCTTTCTCTTTAACTTTTTAAATTTCCCCTCACCTGAACCCTCCACCCCCCCTCCCCCCACTATTTAGTTTAAAGCCCTCGCGACAGCCCTAGTTATTCGATTCGCCTGGACACTGGTCCCAGCATGGTTCAAGTGAAGCCCATCCCAACAGAACAGCTCCCTCTTTCCCCAGTACTGGTGCCAGTGCCTCATGAATTGAAACTCATTTCTCCCAGACCAATCCTTGAGCCATGCATTCAACTCTCTGATCTTATTGACCCTATGCCAATTTGCTCATGGCTCAGGTAGTAATCCAGAGATTATTACCTTTGTGATTCTGCTTTTTAATTTAGCCCCTAGCTGCTCATACTCCCTCAACAGAACCTCTTTCTTTGTTCTACCTATGTCATTGGTACCTACATGGACCATGACAACTGGATCTTTCCCCTCCCACTCTAAGTTCCTCTCCAGCCCAGAGGAGTTGTCCTTCACCCTGGCAAGCAACATAGCTTTCGGGACTCACGCTCGCGGCTGCAGAGAACAGTATCTATCCCCCTAACTATACTGTTCCCTACCACTGCTACATTTCTTTTTACTCCCCCAGCTTGAATGGCCCCCTGTACCACGGTGCTGTGGTCAGTTTGCTTATCCTCCCTGCAGTCCCTGCTCTCGTCCACACAGGGAGCAAGAACTTCATACCTGTTGGACAAGTGCAAGGGCTGAGGCTCCTCCAATGCTACCTTCTGGATCCCCATAACTGCCTCACTTGTAATCACACCCTGCTGTCCCTGACAAAGGACCAAATTTGAAGTATTTACCCTAAGAGGTGTGACTGCCTCCTGGAACACAGTGTCCAGGTAACTCTCCCCCTCCCTGATGTATCACAGTGTCCGAAACTCGGACTCCAGCTCATCAGCCCTGAGCCGAAGTTCCTCGAGCCGCCAACACTTGCTGCAGGTGTGGTCGCTGTGGATCACACTGGGGTCCACCAGCTCCCACATGCTACAGCTGCAACACATCACCTGCCCTGCCATCTCTATTGTAATTTATTTAACTAATTAGGTTTTCAAGTTTTGAAATATCAATTATCTATGTATAGCTTTTAATCTGTAATTATGGATCTTAATTTAAACCAATGCCCAAGTTTAGAAAAAAAGAGAAATACTCACCTACCAATCACTTACCTGCTTTTCTGTGACGTCAGACTTTGATTTTTTTTTAATGCCTCACAGGTCCGTTCACTCTGCTCCCGCTCTGGGCTCTGGGCTCGGGCGTTCCATTTTAAGATCCCCGCTGCTCCCACCCTGATATATCTTAGGGACTCAGTTACTGTATAGTAATTCATTATACCATAATTTGCCCCTTTTTAATGTGTGGAAAGTGGATCCAGGAAACTGGTTTGAAAGAATCAGATGGAATGTGATGAAATAGTGGGTCTGAGGGGATGTCCGTGTTAGAGCAGATGTTTAGGGCCCGAGCAGGAAGCTCCAGCTCATGGGGTGAGAAACTGCTGTTTGTCAACCCCGACAAACTCCCTATTAATGGAATACTTCCCTATCTCAGAGGGATCTCAGCTCTGGGAGCAGGTTGATGCAGTATGAAGAGTTCTGCAGCTCCGGAGAAAGCCTGGAATTTCCAACACATAACAAAGGCCTGATGTGGGACTGGGAGAGGGACAGGTGGGGAGGGAGAGGGACAGCGGGGGAGGGAGAGGGACGGGGGGGGAGGGAGAGGGATGGGGGGAGAGGGATGGGGAGAGGGACGGGGACAGGGAGGGAGAGTGAGGGACGGGGGGAGAGTGGGAGAGAAGGACAGGGGTTGGAGAGAGAGAGACGGGGAGAGAGAGGTACAGGGGGGAGAGAGAGGGACGGGGAGAAAGAGGGACAGGGAGAGAGAGAGGGACGGGGGAGAGAGAGGGACGGAGAGAAAGAGGGACGGAGAGAAAGAGGGACAGGGAGAGAGAGAGAGGAACGGGAAGAGAGAGAGGTTCGGGGGGAGAGAGAGAGAGGGATGGGGAGAGGGATGTGGGAGAGAGAGAGAGGGATGGGGAGAGATGGTGGAGCCCAGCACGTGAGTGCAAAAGACAAGGCTGAAGCATTTGCAACTATCTTCAGCCAGAAGTGCCGAGTGGATGATCCAACTCGGCCTCCTCCTGAGGTCCCCAGCATCACAGATGCCAGTCTTCAGCCCATTCAATTCACTCCACGTGTTGTCAAGAAACGGCTGAAGACACTGGATACTGCAAAGGCTATGGGCCCTGACAACATTCCGGCAATAGTACTGAAGACTTGTGCTCCAGAACTAGCTGCGCCCCTAGCCAAGCTGTTCCAGTACAGCTACAACACTGGCATCTACCTGGCAATGTGGAAAATTGCCCAAGTATGTCCTGTCTACAAAAAGCAGGACAAATCCGACCCGGCCAATTACCGTCCCATCAGTCTACTCTCAATCATCAGCAAAGTGATGGAAGGTGTCGTCGACAGTGCTATCAAGCGACACTTACTCAGCAATAACCTGCTAACTGACGCCCAGTTTGGGTTCCGCCAGGGCCACTCAGCTCCTGACCTCATTACAGCCTTGGTCCAAACATGGACAAAAGAGCTGAACTCAAGAGGTGAGGTGAGAGTGACTGCCCTTGACATCAAGGCAGCATTTGATCGAGTGTGGCATCAAGGAGCCCTAGCAAAACTGAAGTCAAGGGGAAAACGCTCCATTGGTTGGAATCATACCTAGCACAAAAGAAGTTGGCTGTGGTTGTTGGAGGTCATTCATCTCAATCACATGACATCACTGCAGGAGTTCCTCAGGGCAGTGTCCTAGGCCCAACCATCTTCAGCTGTTTCATCAATGACCTTCCCTCCATCATAAGGTCAGAAGTGGGGATGTACACTGATGATTGCACACTGTTCAGCACCATTCGAGACTCGTCAGATACTGATGCAATCCGTGTCCATATGCAGCAAGACCTGGATAACATTCAGACTTGGGCTGACAAGTGGCAAGTAACATTCGCACCACACAAGTGCCAGGCAATGACCATCTCCAACAAGCGAGACTCTAACCATCTCCCCATGACATTCAATGGCATTACCATCACTGAATCCCCCACTATCAACATCCTGGGGGTTACCATTGATCAGAAACTGAACTGGACCAGCCATATAAATACTGTGGCTACAAGAGCAGGCCAGAGGCTGGGAATTCTGCGGCGAGTGTCTCACCTCCTGACTCCCCAAAGCCTTTCCACCATCTACAAGGCACAAGTCAGGAGTGTGATGGAATACTCACCACTTGCCTGGATGAGTGCAGCTCCAACAACACTCAAGAAGCTCGACACCATTCAGGATAAAGCAGCCCGCTTGATTGGCATCCCATCCACTACCTCCAACATTCAATTCAATTCAATTCAAATCGCTTTATTGGCATGACAAGTTACATCTTATGTTGCCAAAGCATCGAAAAACATTCATGTTTGTTCACAAAAATACAGATCTATCCATACAGTGTATAAACAGATATATCCCTGAGTGTATAAATATACTTTCATATAATTTATACATACTCTTTTCTTATATTTAGTGGTTGTCCCTCTGTTTATGGCAAGCTGTAACATAGTGTGCCGCTAGTGTTACACAATTTCTCTCTTCCCCTAGTAGGTATGGGAGTTTTTGGTCGTCATTCAAATTTCTGAAATCCGGGCATATTTTTGTGAATTTTGGGTAGAAATTCTCCCTTATGCCCTGATATTTTCTACAAGCTGTGAGGAAGTGCATCTCTGTCTCCACCACTCCCTGACTGCAGTGAGAGCATATCCTGTCCTCTCTTGGTAGCCGGGTCTGCCTGTGTCTACCTTTTTCGATCGCCAGGTTATGTTCACTAAGTCTGTACATTGTCAAAGTTTTTCTCAGTTTGCTATCCTTTACCATGGTCAGGTAATCAGCCATGTTGTATTGTCTGTTTAGGGCCAAGTAGCAATTGAGTTTGCTTTGGGTTTTTGTTGTTTCTGCCCAATATGACAGATATTTTTCCTTTTGCTTAGCGACGATTGTGTTGGGTCGAATTCTTTGTGTTACGCTGTCACTGTCCTGGGGCTGGTTATTGTTAGTAGTGTTAGTAGTTACTTCACTGAGTCCCAGGACTAGTTGACTGAGGGTATTCTTCTTTATGGTCCTCTCTTGGCATTTCAGGGCTTCCTAATGATAGCATTGGGGGTTGCTCATTTCTAGGTGTTTCCAAAATTTGGTGGCTCTTTTTTGGATAGTGATTATTAATGGATATTGGCCTAGTTCTGCCCTGCATGCATTGTTTACGGTTTTCCTTTGAGTCCGGAGGATACTTTTACAAAATTCTGCATGTAGGATCTCAATTGGGTGTTTGTCCCATTTTGCAAATTCTTGTTGTGTTAGCGGTCCCCACACCTCACTGCCATAGAGTGCAATTGGTTCAATTTCTGATTTGAAAATTTTGAGCCAAATGCTAATTGGGATTTCTATTTGGATTGATTTTTTAATGGCATAGAAAGCCCTTCTTGCTTTCTCTTTCAGTTCATTCACAGCCAGTTTGAAATTTCCCGTAGAACTGATTTTTAAGCCCAAGTATGTATAGTTAGTGGTTTGTTCAATTTTGGTTGTTCCTAGTGTGAAATTTATTTTGGGTCCCTGATGTCTGGATCTTTGCTGGAACACAAGGACTTTGGTTTTTTGGGGATTTAATGTCAGGGCCCAAGTCTGGCAGTACGACTCCAGCAGATCCAGGTTCTGCTGTAGACCCTCCTTAGTTGGTGACAGCAGAACCAGGTCGTCTGCATCGAGGAGGAATTTAACCTTGGATTCATATAGGGTGAGGCCGGGTGCTGTAGATTGTTCAAGTAGTTTTGCCAATTCAGTTATGTAAATATTAAAGAGTGTCAGTGAGATTGGCGAGCCCTGCGTCACCCCCCGCCCCTGTGGGAAGTATTTTGTTTGTTTGTCTCCAATTTTAACTGCACATTTGTTGTTTGTATACATTGATTTAATTACATCATATGTTTTTCCCCCTACCCCGCTTTCGATAAGTTTCAGGAATAAACCGTCATGCCAGATGGAATCGAAAGCCTTCTGGAAATCTATAAAGCATGCGCAGATTTTGCTTTTGTTTTGATGAACGTGTTTGTCAATTAGGGTCTACCACCGGCGCACTGTGGCTGCAGTGTGTACCATCTACAAGATGCACTGCAGCAACTCGCCAAAGCTCCTTCAACAGCACCTTCCAAACCCACGACCTCTACCACTTAGAAGGACAAGCGCAGCAGACGCATGGGGACATCACCACCTACAAGTTCCCCTCCAAGCCACACACCATCCTGACTTGGGCCTGTATCGCCGTTCCTTCACTGTCGCTGGGCCAAAATCCTGGAACTCCCTTCCTAACAGCACTGTGGGTGTACCTACACCATATGGACTGCAGCGATTCAAGAAGGTGGCTCACCACCATCTTCTCAAGGGCAATTAGGGATGGGCACTAAATGCAGGCCTAGCCAGCAACGCCCACATCCCATCAATGAATTTAAAAAAAGGATAGGGAGAGAGAGAGGGATGGGGAGAGAGAGAGGTGGAGAGAGAGGGATGGGGAGAGAGAGAGAGGTGGGGGGAGATAGGGTCGGGGGAGAGAGGGTCGGGGGAGAGTGGATCGGGGGAAGAGGGGGTCAGGAGAGAGAGAGGTTCGGGGTGAGAGAGAAAGGGTCGGGGTGAGAGAGGGATGGGGAGAGAGAGACGGTGGAGAGAGAGACGGTGGAGAGAGAGAGACGGTGGAGAGAGAGAGATGGGGAGAGACAGGTTCGGGGGGAGAGAGTGGGTTGGGGGGAGAGAGAGGGTCGGGGGGAGAGAGAGGGTCGGGGGGAGAGAGAGGGTCGGGTGAGAAAGAGAGGGTCGGGTGAGAAAGAGAGGGTCGGGGGGAAAGAAGGTCGGGGAGAGAGAGAGTCGGGGGAGAGAGAGAGAGTGTCGGGGGGAGAGAGAGGTTAGGGGGTGAGAGAGAGCGTCAGGGAGAGAGAGAGAGTCGGGGTGAGAGAGAAGGTCAGGCGGAGAGAGAGAAGGTCGGAGGGTACACAGGGTACACATGGGTACACAGAGCTGGTGGTCCCCTCCAATAAATTGCCAGGAGTAACCCAAGGCAGAGACTCTGGAGGCATACTGATTTGGTTTAAAACAGAGCTTAAGAATTGCATCAAATTTATAAAAAGGGTGAAAAACACATATGGCTCAAAATTGAGAGGAGCATTATCTCTAACACTCAAGGTGTTTTCATTTGCGCGCTCTATATCCCCCCAATGGAATCCCCGTACTTTAAAGAGGACACCTTCTCCAGAGGGAGCAGCGAGGCGAGGTGAGGCGGAGCCCGGCTTAAAAACCGGCTCCACCAACGAGGCCCGACCAGAGGGAGCAGCGAGGTGAGGCGGAGCCCGGCTTAAAAACCGGCTCCACCAACGAGGCCCGACCAGAGGGAGCAGCGAGGCGAGGTGAGGCGGAGCCCGGCTTCAAAACCGGCTCCACCAACGAGGCCCGACCAGAGGGAGCAGCGACGCGAGGTGAGGCGGAGCCCGGCTTAAAAACCGGCTCCACCAACGAGGCCCGACCAGAGGGAGCGGCGAGGCGAGGTGAGGCGGAGCCCGGCTTAAAAACCGGCTCCACCAACGAGGCCCGACCAGAGGGAGCGGCGAGGCGAGGTGAGGCGGAGCCCGGTATAAAAACCGGCTCCACCAACGAGGCCCGACCAGAGGGAGGTGAGGTGAGGTGAGGCAGAGCCCGGTATAAAAACCGGCTCCACCAACGAGGCCCGACCAGAGGAAGGTGAGGCATACCAAATCAACAGCAGAGGAGAGAGGTAAAAAGTAATCAGAGTGTGACGTCACCAGGGAGCAGGTAAGTGATTGGTTGGTGAGTATTTCTCTTTTTTAAACTTTAACTCTGTAGTTTATAGTTACTAGGGTCTTTTCTGGTGTAGCAGGGACTGTTGGTAGACTATACAAGCGCCTTAGAGATATTTTTAATTGGTGACAGTGTGGCGACACGCCACCACTGGACATAATCCGCTCACGGCGGCACAGACAGTCTAAGCAGAAGCCCCCCAGCCGGGGGCCCTTTCCTCCAGCAACTTGTTTCCCGCAGGGACAGGCTGCCGGGAGCACTTCCTGTCTGGGAAGTATTTAAGTGGATGTGCGGGCTTTTCTAGTTCCTGGTTGCCATGTGGTCAGAATAAAGCAGTTGTGTTTTCAATAGCTCTGTCTCGACTCCCACGTTTGCCGCGGTATCTCAACAACAGTAAATTAATTTAAATTAAGTAAAGGGAAGGTCATGCCAGGTGAGCCCAGCCCAGTGATATGCTCCTCTTGCTCTATGTGGGAATTCAGGGACCCCGGTGCCCCTGATGACCACGTGTGCCAGAGATGCATCCATCTGCAGCTACTAGCAGACCGCATTGAGGCGCTGGAGCTGCGGGTGGATGGGTTGTTGAGCATTCACGATGCTGAGAGGGTCATGGATAGCACGTTTAGTGAGTTGGTCACACCGCAGGGAAGGGCTGCACAGGAAGATAGGAAATGGGTGACCACCAGGTGGAGCAATAGAAGCAGGCAGGTAGTGCAGGAGACCCCTGTGACCATTCCCCTCTCAAACAAGTATACCGCTTTGGATACTGTTGAGGGGGATGACTCACCAGGGGAAGGCAGCAGCAGCCAACTTCCTGGCACTGGGGGTGCTCCTGCTGCCCAGGAAGGGGGGAAAAAGAGTGGGAGAGCAATAGTGGTAGGGGATTCTATAGTAAGGGGAACAGATAGGCGTTTCTGTGGCCGTAGACGTGAATCCAGGATGGTTTGTTGCCTCCCTGGTGCCAGGGTCAAGGATATCACTGAGCGGCTGCAGGGCATTCTGGAGGGGGAGGGTGAACAGCCAGAGGTCGTGGTCCACATTGGTACCAACGACATAGGTAAAAAGAGGGCTGAGGTCCTGCAGCAAGAATTTAGGGAGCTACGTGAAGGATTAAAGAGCAGGACCTCAAAGGTTGTAATCTCTGGATTACTCCCGGTGCCACGTGCTAGTGGGTATAGGAATAGGAAGATAGAACAGATGAATGCGTGGCTAAAGGGATGGTGCAGGGGGGAGGGCTTTAGTTTCCTGGATCACTGGGTCTGCTTCTGGGAAAGGTGGGACTTGTACAAGTCGGACGGTTTACACCTGAACCAGAGGGGTACCAATATCCTTGCGGGGAGGTTTGCTAGCACTGCTGGGGGGGGGTTTAAACTAACTTGGCAGGGGGATGGGGTACAGAGTGGAGCTATAGTAGGGGGTGATTCACAGCCAAATACAGAGGAAAAAACAAGTCAGCTGGGAAGGCAGAGCAAATATGTGAAGGCAAAAGGGAATATGGCAGGGCTGGAAGGCATTTATTTTAATGCAAGGAGTCTTGCAAATAAGGTGGATGAACTGAAGTTGTTGTTGAACACATGGGAGTACGATATTGTTGCTATCACGGAGACATGGTTGAGGGAGGGTCAGGACTGGCAGCTCAATATTCCGGGGTATAGATTCTTCAGGCGGGACAGAGGGGGGTGTAAAAGGGGAGGGGGTGTTGCAATATTAATTAAGGAGCCAATTACTGCTGTAAGGAGGTATGATATATTAGCGGGTTCCTCTAATGAGGCCATATGGGTAGAACTTAAAAACAAAAAGGGGGCAAGCACTTTGCTGGGAGTGTACTATAGGCCCCCAAACAGTCAGGGGGAGATAGAGGAACAGATATGTAGGCAAATCTCAGAGAAGTGCAAAAATAATAGGGTAATAATAGTGGGGGATTTCAACTTCCCCAATATAAATTGGGATAGTCAGAGTGTGAAAGGCTTAGAGGGTGCAGAATTCTTAAAGTGCATCCAGGAGAGCTTTTTGAGCCAACATGTAGAAAGTCCTACAAGAGAGGGGGCGGTACTGGACCTAATTCTGGGGAATGTAGCCGGGCAAGTGGTGGAAGTATCAGTAGGAGAGCATTTTGGCGACAGTGACCATAATTCGGTGAGATTTAAGGTGGTCATGGAAAAAGACAAAGACGGCCCGGAAATAAGGGTTCTAAATTGGGGGAAGGCCGATTTTAATATGATAAGGCAGGATCTGGCCAAAGTGGACTGGGAGCAGCTACTTATAGGAAAATCCACATCAAAACAGTGGGGGACTTTCAGAAGGGAAATAGAGAGAGTACAACGCCAACATGTTCCTGTAAAGGTCAAGGGTGGGACCAACAAGCAAAGGGAACCTTGGATGACAAGGGATATACAAAAATGCATTAGAAATAAAAGGGGGGCTTTTGGCAGTTACAAAAGACTAAAGACGGAAGAAGCCCTAGAGGAGTATAAAAAGTGCAGGGGCATACTTAAAAAAGAAATTAGGAGGGCGAGGAGGGGCCATGAAATAACACTGGCAAGCAAAATAAAGGAAAATCCTAAGATGTTTTCTAAGTATATTAAGGGCAAGAGGATAACCAGGGAAAGGGTAGGGCCCATTAGGGACCAAAGTGGCAATCTGTGTGTAGAGCCAGATGATGTAGGCGGGGTTTTAAATGAATTTTTTGCATCTGTGTTCACTATGGAGAAAGACGATGCAGACATAGAAATCGGGCAAGGGGACTGTGACATACTTGAACATATTAGCATCGAGAGGGAGGAGGTGCTAGCGGTTTTAGCAGGCCAAAAAGTGGATAAATCCCCAGGCCCGGACGAGATGTATCCCAGGCTGCTGTAGGAGGCAAAGGAGGAGATTGCAGGGGCTCTGACACAAATTTTCAGAACCTCTCTGGCCACAGGGGATGTACCAGAGGACTGGAGAACAGCTAATGTAGTACCATTATACAAGAAGGGTAGCAGGGATAAACCAGGGAATTACAGGCCAGTGAGCCTAACATCTGTGGTAGGGAAATTATTGGAAAAATTCTGAGGGACAAAATTAATCTCCACTTGGAGAGGCAAGGATTAATCGGGGATAGTCAGCATGGCTTTGTCAAGGGTAAATCATGTCTGACAAATCTGATTGAATTTTTCGAGGGGGTGACTAGGGGGGTGGATGAGGGAAATGCTGTGGATGTGGTTTACATGGACTTCAGTAAAGCTTTTGACAAAGTCCCGCATAGGAGACTGGTCAAGAAGGTAAGAGCCCATGGGATCCAGGGTGCCTTGGCGCGTTGGATCCTAAACTGGCTGAGTGGCAGGAGGCAGAGGGTGATGGTCGAAGGTTGCTTTTGTGACTGGAAGCCTGTGTCCAGTGGGGTACTTCAGGGATCGGTGCTGGGTCCCTTGTTGTTTGTGATCTACATAAATGATTTGGATGAGAATGTAAAAGGTATGATCAGTAAGTTCGCAGATGACACAAAAATTGGTGGGGTGGTAAATTGCGAGGAGGAAAGCCTCAGGCTACAGGACGATATAAACGGGTTGGTCAGATGGGCGGAAAAGTGGCAAATGGAATTTAACCCTGAAAAGTGCGAGATGATGCATTTTGGACGGACAAATAAGGCAAGGGAATACACAATGACTGGTAGGACCTTAGGAAGTACAGAGGGTCAGAGGGACCTTGGTGTACATGTACATAGATCCCTGAAGGCAGCGGAACAGGTAGATAAGGTGGTTAAAAAGGCATATGGGATACTTGCCTTCATTAGCCGAGGCATAGAATATAAGAGCAGGGAGGTTATGATGGAGCTGTACAAAACGCTGGTGAGGCCACAGCTGGAGTACTGTGTGCAGTTCTGGTCGCCTCACTGTAGGAAGGATGTGATTGCGTTGGAGAGGGTGCAGAGAAGATTCACCAGGATGTTACCTGGGATGGAGCGCCTCAGCTATGAAGAAAGACTAAACAGGCTGGGGTTGTTTTCCTTGGAGCAAAGAAGGCTGAGGGGGTACCTGATTGAGGTGTACAAAATGATGAGGGGCATAGATAGGGTAGACAAAGAGGAACTTTTCCCCTTAGTAGGGGGGTCAATAACAAGGGGGCATAGATTCAGGGTAAGGGGCAGGAGATTTAGAGGGGATTTGAGGAGGAACTTTTTCACCCAGAGGGTGGTTGGAATGTGGAACTCAATGTCTGAAAGGGTGGTAGAGGCAGGAACCCTCACAACATTCAAGAAGCATTTGGATGAGCACTTGAAATGCCATTGCATACAAGGCTATGGACCAAATGCTGGAAAATGGGATTAGACTGGACAGGGATGGATGGGCGGTGCAGACACGATGGGCCGAAGGGCCTCTTTCTGTGCTGTAAAACTCTATGACTCTATAACATTGAGAGGGAGATTATCCAGTTCCAGGCCCAGGGGAACGTGCTGATCTGTGGTGACCTCAATTCAAGAACTGGCGAAGAACCAGACTTCACCAATAATCTGGGAAACAATTACATATTCGGGAATAACCACTTCGATATCCCTTCCCATCCATACAGGCATAACTGCGACAAACAGACAAATGCTAATGGAAAACAGCTCCTGCAGCTCTGTCGAAGCCTGGGTCTGTACATTGTCAATGGTAGGTTCATGGGAGACCTCCTAGGAAGATCGACCTATTGCTCACCTCTTGGCTGCAGCACCGTAGACTATATGATTACGGATTTGGACCCATCCTCTTTCAGAGCATTCACAGTCAAACCACAAACAACACTGTCAGACCACAGTCAAATTACTATGTATCTTAAAAAGACAGAAACAACCAACACAGAAACACAACCCAGTAAGCTGTACAACACCAAAAAATCCTACAGATGTGCCAAAAACAGCACGGAAAAATACCAGAAAGCAATTTGCAACCAATCAACTCAAGCGCTCTTGGACACCTTTCTGGAAAACATATAAGAAGGCGTAAACCGGGCAGTGAATAACCTAAATAATATTTTTGATAATTTGGCAACAAGGTCAAACTTGAAAGTTCGCAAGAACAAACCCAAAACAAAAAACTATGAAAAATGGTTTGACCCAGATTGCCATAACATGAGGAAAAAACTTAGAAAAATATCAAACCAAAAACATAGACAGCCAGAAAACGAGGAATTACGCCTTACGCAGCACGGTGGCATAGTGGATAGCACTGTTGCCTCACAGCGCCAGGGACCCGGGTTCAAATCCGGCCTCGGGTGACTGTCTGTGTGGAGTTTGCACATTCTCCCCGTGTTTGCGTGGGTTTCCTCCGGGTGCTCCGGTTTCCTCCCACAGTCCAAAGATGTGCGGGTTAGATTGATTGGCCATGACAAAAAAAAAATTGGCCCTTAGTGTTAGGGGGGATTAAATATGTGGGGTTATGGGGATAGGGCTTGGGTGGGATGGCTGTCTGTGTAGGGACCGGGTGCTAGGGTTTGGTGATCAGCCATGATCTCGTTGAATGGCGGAGCAGGCTCAAAGGGCCGAATGGCCTACTCCTGCTCCTATCTTCTATGTTTCTATGTACTTATTGTCAGACACTAACACAATACAGAAACACACTCAGAACCAAAAATGAGCAGTATATTAAGAATACACTCAGCTCTATTGAGGAATCCATTGATTCCAATTGTTTCTGGGACAACTGGAATACATTAGACAAAAAACAACACGACGAATTGGCCATTCAAAATGGAGACACATGGGAAAACCACTTTGAAAAATTATACCAGAAAAACACACTAAGCCCAGAGCAATACCAAATATGCAAAAAACTGGAAAAGCTCGAAATGGCCATAAAAGATAACCAAAACCCGCTAGACTCCATAATAACAGAAAAAGAACTATTTGAAAAACTCAAGGACCTGCGACCAGGAAAAGCTTGCGGTGCAGACGGCATATTAGAGTCATAGAGTTATACAGCACGGATAGAGGCCCTTCGGCCCATCGTGTCCGTGCCGGCCATCAAGCCCTGTCTAATCTAATCCCATATTCCAGCATTTGGTCCGTAGCCTTGTATGTTATGGCATTTCAAGTGCTCATCCAAATGCTTCTTAAATGTTGTGAGGGTTCCTGCCTCCACAACCCTTTCAGGCAGTGAGTTCCAGACTCCAACCACCCTCTGGGTGAAAAAGTTCTTTCTCAAATCCCCTCTAAACCTCCCGCCCTTTACCTTGAATCTATGCCCCCTAGTTATTGACCCTTCTACTAAGGGAAAAAGCTCCTCAGTATCCATCCTATCTATGCCCCTCATAATTTTGTACACCTCAATCATGTCCCCCCTCAGCCTCCTCTGCTCCAAGGAAAACAAACCCAATCTGCCCAGTCTTTCTTCATAGCTGAAGCGCTCCAGCCCTGGTAACATCCTGGTGAATCTCCTCTGCACCCTCTCCAAAGCGATCACATCCTTCCTGTAGTGTGGCGACCAGAACTGCACACAGTATTCCAGCTGTGGCCTAACCAGTGTTTTATACAGCTCCATCATAACCTCCTTGCTCTTATATTCTATGCCTCGGCTAATGAAGGCAAGTATCCCATATGCCTTTTTTACCACCTTATCCACCTGTTCCGCCGCCTTCAGGGATCTGTGTACTTGCACACCCAGATCCCTCTGCCCCTCCGTCTTGCCTAGGGTCTTACCATTCATTGTGTATTCCCTTGCCTTGTTAGTCCCCCCAAAGTGCATCACCTCGCACTTTTCCGGGTTAAATTCCATTTGCCACTGTTCCGCCCATCTGACCAACCCATCTATATCGTCCTGCAGACTGAGGCTACCCTCCTCGCTATTTACCACCCTACCAATTTTTGTATCATCCGCGAACTTACTGATCATACCTTTTACATTCATATCCAAGTCATTAAAGTAGACCACAAACAGCAAGGGACCCAGCACCGATCCCTGTGGCACCCCACTGGCCACAGGCTTCCAGTCACAAAAACAACCTTCGACCATCACCCTCTGCCTTCTGCCACTAAGCCAGTTTTGTATCCAATGTGCCAAGGCACCCTGGATTCCATGGGCTCTTACCTTCTTGACCAGTCTCCTGTGCGGGACTTTATCGAAGGCCTTACTGAAATCCATGTATACCACATCCACTGCGTTACCCTCATCCACACACCTAGTCACCCCCTCAAAAAATTCAATCAAATTAGTCAGACATGATCTTCCCTTGACAAAGCCATGTTGACTATCCCTGATTAATCCTTGTCTCTCCAAGTGGAGACTAATTTTGTCCCTCAGAATTTTTTCCAATAATTTTCCTACCACTGATGTTAGGCTCACTGGCCTGTAGTTCCCCGGTTTTTCCCTACTTCCCTTCTTGAATAATGGTACTACATTAGCGGTTCTCCAGTCCTCTGGCACATCCCCTGTGGCCAGAGAGGTTCTGAATATGTGTGTTAGAGCCCCCGCAATCTCTTCCTTTGCCTCACACAGCAGCCTGGGATACATTTCGTCCGGGCCTGGGGATTTATCCATTTTTAGGCCTGCTAAAACTGCCAATACCTCCTCCCTCTCGATGTTAATGTGTTCGAGCATATCACAGTCCCCCCGCCCTATTTCTATGTCTACATCGTCCCTCTCCATAGTGAAAACAGATGCAAAAAATTCATTTAGAACCCCTCCTACATCTTCCGGCTCCACACACAGATTGCCACTTTTGTCCCTAATGGGCCCTATTTTTTCCCTAGTTATCCTCTTACCCTTAATATACTTATAAAACATCTTAGGATTTTCCTTTATTTTGCTCGCCAGTGTTATTTCATGGCCCCTCCTTGATCTCCTAATTTCTGTTTTAAGTATCCCCCTGCACTTTTTGTACTCCTCTAGGGCTTCCTCTGTCTTTAGCCTTTTGTATCTGCCAAAAGCCCTCCTTTTTTTCCTAATCCATTCTCGTATATCCCCTGACATCCAAGGTTCCCTGTGGTTTTTGGAACCACCCTTGACCTTTACGGGAACATGTTGCCATTGTATGATCTCAATCTCCCTTCTGAAAGCCTCCCATTGCTCCGATGCGGATTTTCCTACAAGTAGCTGATCCCAGTCCATTTTGGCCAGATCCTGCCTTATCCTATTAAAATCGGCCTTCCCCCAATTTAGAACCTTTATTTCCGGCCCATCCCTGTCCTTTTCCATGACCACCTTAAATCTCACCATATTATGGTCACTGTCACCAAAGTGCTCACCTACTAGCACATTTTCCACTTGGCCAGCCACATTCCCTAGAATTAGGTCCAGTACCGCCCCCTCTCTTGTAGGACTTCCTACATGCTGGCTCAAAAAGCTCTCCTGGATGCACTTTAAGAATTCTACACCCTCTGAGCCTTTCACACTTTGCGAGATGATTAAACACACGGACGATAAAATGAAACTGGCTATCCTAAAACTCTTCAACTTGGTTCTGAGTGTCGGTTACTTTCCTGATATCTGGAACAAAGGACTCATAACGCCCATATACAAAAGTGGGGACAAAGTTGACCCAAATAACTATCGAGGCATCTGTGTAAACAGTAACCTGGGAAAGGAATTCTGTAGTATCATAAACAAAAGACTTATAAACTTCCTTGAGGAGCACAATGTCTTGAGTAAAAGCCAAATTGGATTCCTACCAAACTATAGAACATCAGATCATATCTTCACCCTACAGACCCTAATTGACAAACATGTTCATCAAAACAAAAGCAAAATTTTTGCCTGCTTTATAGATTTCCAGAAGGCTTTCGATTCCATCTGGCACGACGGTCTATTCCTGAAACTTATCGAAAGTGGTGTAGGGGGAAAAACATATGATGTAATTAAATCAATGTATACAAACAATAAATGTGCAGTTAAAATTGGAGACAAACAAACAAAATACTTCCCACAGGGGCGTGGCGTGACGCAGGGCTCGCCCATCTCACCGACACTCTTTAATATTTACATAAATGAATTGGCAAAACTACTTGAACAATCTACAGCACCCGGCCTCACCCTATATGAATCCAAGGTTAAATTCCTCCTCTATGCAGACGACCTGGTTCTGCTGTCACCAACTAAGGAGGGTCTACAGCAGAACCTGGATCTGCTGGAGATGTTCTGTCAGACCTGGGCCCTGACAATAAACCCCCAAAAAACCAAAGGCCTTGTGTTCCAGCAAAGATCCAGACATCAGGGACCCAAAATAAATTTCACACTAGGAAGAACTACAATTGAACAAACCACTAACTACACATACTTGGGCTTAAAAATCTGTTCTACGGGAAATTTTCATCTGGCTGTGAATGAACTGAATAAGAAAGCAAGAAGGGCTTTCTATGCCATTAAAAAATCAATCCAAATAGAAATCCCAATTAGCATTTGGCTCAAAATGTTTTAATCAGTAATTGAACCAATTGCACTCTGGCAGTGAGGTGTGGGGACCGCTAACACAACAAGAATTTGCAAAATGGGACAAACACCCAATTGAGATCCTACATGCAGAATTCTGTAAAAGTATCCTCCGGACTCAAAGGAAAACCGTAAACAATGCATGCAGGGCAGAACTAGGCCAATATTCATTAATAATCACTATCCAAAAAAGAGCCACCAAATTTTGGAAACACCTAGAAATGAGCAACCCCCAATGCTATCATTAGGAAGCCCTGAAATGCCAAGAGAGGACCATAAAGAAGAATGCCCTCAGTCAACTAGTCCTGGGACTCAGTGAAGTAACTAGTAACACTACTAACAATAACCAGCCCCAGGACAGTGACAGCGTAACACAAAGAATTCGACCCAACACAATCGTCGCTAAGCAAAAGGAAAAATATCTGTCATATTGGGCAGAAACAACAAAAACCCAAAGCAAACTCAATTGCTACTTGGCCCTAAACAGACAATACAACATGGCTGATTACCTGACCATGGTAAAGGATAGCAAACTGAGAAAAACTTTGACAATGTACAGACTTAGTGAACATAACCTGGTGATCGAAAAAGGTAGACACAGGCAGACCCGGCTACCAAGAGAGGACAGGATATGCTCTCACTGCAGTCAGGGAGTGGTGGAGATAGAGATGCACTTCCTCACATCTTGTAGAAAATATCAGGGCATAAGGGAGAATTTCTACCCAAAATTCACAAAAATATGCCCGGATTTCAGAAATTTGAATGACGACCAAAAACTCCCATACCTACTAGGGGAAGAGAGAAATTGTGTAACCTTAGCGGCACACTATGTTACAGCTTGCCATAAACAGAGGGACAACCATTAAATCTAAGAAAAGAGTATATACAAATTATATGAATGTATATTTATATGCATTCATATAATTTGTTCCTGGGACTAGGGACAGGGTCACTGGCAAGGCTTGGAAGCTAAGCAGAGCCAGGCCTAGTTAGTACCTGGAAGGGTGACCATCAGGGAAGATCAGGTGCAGAAGGAGCCCTGAGGAGGGGCGGTTGGTGAGAAGGTCACGGGAGGAGCGGCTGGTGAGCAGGCCCGGGCGGTGGGCTGAAGATAGGAGGAATGGTGGAAATGGAATGACGGCGCGCACCGACTTTGCTTCTCCCAGTCATGGGAGCTTGCAAGATCACATTTCGTTGTTCATGTACTTGTGCAATGACAATAAAGTTGAATTATTATTATTATTTATACACTCAGGGATATCACAGAATCACAGAAATCACAGAAACCCCACAGTGCAGATAGAGGCCATTTCGGCCCATCGAACCCACACCGACACATATCCCACCCGATCCCCGTAACCCCTCGTATTTAATCCCACTAACACTAAGGGTCAATTTATCATAGCCAATCAACCTAACCTGCACATCTTTGGACTGTGGGAGGAAACTGGAGCACCCGGAGGAAACCCTCGCAAACACGGGGAGAATGTGCAAACTCCACACAGACAGTCACCCGAGGCCGGATTCGAACCCAGGTCCCTGGCACTGTGAGACAACAGTGCTAACCACTATGCCACCGTGCTGCCCCTGTATAAATGTTTTTCGATGCTTTGGCAACATAAGATGTACCTTGTCATCATGCCAATAAAGCGATTTGAATTGAATTGAATTGAATTGAGAGAGGGTTGGGGGAGAGAGAGAGGGTCGGGAGGAGAAAGACAGGGTCAGGGGGAGAGGGTCAGGGGAGAGAGAGGGTTGGGGGAGAGAGAGAGGGTTGGAGTGAGAGAGGGATGGGGAGAGATGGGGACAGGGGGAGAGAGAGAGGGACAGGGGAGAGAGAGGGACGGGGATGTTACGTTTGCAAAGATAATCCAGAGACCGTAAGCAGAGTTCAGTTCATGTTGCTTTTTTAATGGCTGCCACACACACACACTTCCAGGCAAAAGCAACCGAATACCTATACACAATACAATGATAACAGCAGTATCAAACTCCATGTGCTCAGGCCAAGGCAATTGAGTACCTATCACCAATGTCAGACATAACATTTCCTCCCCCCTCACAGAATTTCAAACATGAGATGTAGTGACAAAGTCCTGTAGGTGGCCAGGGCGAGAACGTGTACGAACAGGCCGAGGTGTGGACTGGTGAAGAGCAGGCCGAACTGAGGACTGCTGAGGAGCAGGCTGAGGCACAACATCTGCTTGGGGGTTGGCTGACTGGGTCACATGTGCATCCCGCCACTCTCGGGGTAGCGTCGGCGGGAATTCAGCGGCGGCAGTGGGGCTATAAAAGGCTCCAGAGACCAGGTAAGGCCTCAGAGCGTTGGCGGGAATTTCAGCAGCAGCAGCGGGGCTATAAAAGGCTCCAGAGACCAGGTAAGGTCTCACAGCATCGGCGGGAAACTCGAGTGGCAGTGGGGCTATAAAAGGCTCCAGAGACCAGGTAAGGTTTACCAGTCTCTGAACTCGGAACTCAGAGGGAAGGAGAGAGGTAAAAAAATAATCAAAGTGTGATGTCACCAGAAAGCAGGTAAGTGATTGGTTGGTGAATATTTCTCTCTTTTTAAACTTAAACTCTGTGGTTTATAGTTTCTAAGGTGTGATATTCATCATCTAGAATCGGGGCAGAGGGTATTTAAAAATAATATTAATAAATTTAATTAATTACATAGAATGGGAGAGCAGTTGATGTGTTGCTGCTGCCATATGTGGGAGCTGGTGGACACCATTGATGCTCACGGTGATCACATTTGCAGGAAGTGTTGGCTGCTCGAGGAATTCCGGCTCCGTGTTGAAGAGCTGGAGTCCGAGCTTCAAACACTGAGACACATCAGGGAGGGGGGGAATTTACCTGGACTCTATGTTTCAGGAGGTAGTCACACCAATTAGATTAACTAATTCAGATGTAGTCCGTGGCCAGGGACAGGATGGTGTGACTAGAAGTGAGGTAGGTACGGGGATCCAGGAGGTAGTGTTGGAGGAGCCGCAGCCCTTGCTCTTGTCCAACAGGTTTGAGGCTCTTACTCCCTGTGAGGATGGGAACGGGGACTGCGGGGCGGATGAGCAACCCGGCCACAGCACCGTGGAGCGGGGGGCCATTCAAGTGGGGGGGAGTTAAAAGAAATGTTGTAGTGGTAGGGGATAGTATCGTTAGGGGGATAGATAGGGTTCTTTGCAGCCGAGAGCGAGAGTCCCGAAGGCTGTGTTGCCTGCCCAGTGCCAGGGTTAAGGACATCTCTTCTGGGCTGGAGAGAGAGTGGGAGGGGGAGGATCCAGTTGTTGTGGTCCATGTTGGTACCAACGACATAGATAGGACAAGGAAAGAGGTTCTGCTGAGGGAGTTTGAGCAGCTAGGGGCCAAATTAAAAAGCAGAACCACAAGGGTAATAATCTCTGGATTACTACCTGAGCCACGTGCAAATTTGGCTAGGGTAAATAAAATTAGAGAGTTAAATGCGTGGCTCAAAGACTGGTGTGGGAGAAATGGGTTTTGCTTCTTGGGACACTGGCATCGGTACTGGGACAGGAGAGAGCTGTTCCATTGGGACGGACTTCACTTGGCCAGTGCTGGGACTAGAATCCTGGTGAATCAAATAACTAGGGCTGTAAACTAATTAGTGTGGGGGAGATTTTAAGAGAGCGAAAAATAAAAATGACAGCGGAGAAGGCAATAGAGCAAGGTAGCAGTGGGGGAATTAAAAACCAGAGCATGTCAGGAAGGGACAGAATGTATAATGATAAAGGTAAAGTAGTAAAAGGGGTAAAAGCAGGAATAAATTGTCAGAAAACATATTTGAAAGTTCTTTATCTGAATGCACGCAGCATTCGTAACAAAATAGACGACTTGACGGTACAAATAACTACACATGGGTATGATCTGCTGGCCATTACAGAAACATGGCTGCAAGGTGACCATGACTGGGAACTAAACATTCAGGGGTATTTGACAATTAGGAAGGACAGACAGGAAGGAAAGGGAGGTGGCGTTGCTATGTTAATCAAGGATGGAATCACTGCAATAGTCAGAAATGATATTGGGTCAAAGGATCAGGATAGTGAAACAGTTTGGGTGGAGATAAGGAATAATACGGGGAAAAAGTCACTAGTGGGAGTAGCCTATAGGCCTCCTAACAGTTGCAACCCTGTTGGTCGGCGCATAAATCAGGAAATAGTTGGGGCTTGTAATAAGGGAACAGCTATAATCATGGGGGATTTTAACTTTCATATTGACTGGACTAATCAAATTGGGCTTGGCAGCCTTGAGGAAGAGTTCATAGAGTGTATTAGGGATGGGTTCCTTGAGCAGTATGTAACTGAACCAACCAGGGGGCAGGCAATCTTAGATCTGGTCTTGTGTAATGAGACAGGATTAATAAAAAATGTCCTAGTAAAGGATCCCCTTGGAATGAGTGACCATAATATGGTTGAATTCCAAATTCAGTTTGAGGGTGAGAGAGTTGGATCTCAAACCAGCGTACTGAGCTTAAATAAAGGAGACTATGAAGGTATGAGAGTAGAATTGACTAAAGTGGACTGGGAAAACAGATTAAAGTGTAAGACGGCACAAGAGCAGTGGTCTACATTCAAGGAGATATTTCACATCTTTCAAGATAAATATATTCCACTGAGGAAAAAGAAAAGACAGCCATCCGTGGCTTAGTAAAGTAATAAAGGATAGTATCCGACTGAAAATAAGGGCATATAAAGTCGCCAAATCTAGTAGGAGGATAGAAGATTGGGAAGCATTTAAAAGCCAGCAAACAATAACTAAAAGATTAATTAAGAAAGGGAAGATAGATTATGAAAGTAAACTAGCAAAAAATGTATAAACAGATAGCAAGAGTTTCTACAGCTATATAAAAAGAAAAAGGGTGGCTAAAGTGAATGTTGGTCCCTTAGAGGATGGGACCGGGAAACTAGTGGTGGGGAACATGGAGATGGCAAAGACGCTGAACAAATATTTTGTATCAGTCTTTACAGTAGAGGACACTAAAAATATCCCAACACTGGACAAACAGGGGGCAATGGGGATGGGGAGGAGCTAAACACGATTAAAATCACTAAGGAGATGGTACTCGGTAAAATAATGGGACTTAAGGCGGATAAATCACCCGGACCTGATGGCCTACATCCTAGGGTCTTGAGAGAAGTGACGGTAGGGATTGTGGATGCATTGGTGATTATTTTCCAAAACTCCCTGGACTCAGGAAAGGTCCTGGCAGATTGGAAAACTGCTAATGTAACACCCTTATTTAAGAAGGGAAGTAGACAAAAAGCTGGAAACTATAGACCAGTTAGCCTAACATCTGTGGTTGGCAAAATGTTGGAGTCCATTATTAAGGAAACAGTAACAGAGCATTTGGATAAACATAATTTAATAGGACAGAGTAGGCATGGTTTTATGAAGTGGAAGTCATGTTTGACAAATTTGCTTGAATTCTTTGAGGACGTAACATACAGGGTGGATAAAGGGGAACCAGTGGATGTGGTGTATTTGGACTTCCAAAAGGTATTTGACAAGGTTCCACACAAAAGATTACTGATCAAGATAAAAAATCACAGGATTGGGGGTAATATACTGGCATGGGTGGAAGATTGGCTATCTAACAGAAAACAAAGAGTTGGGATAAATGGTTCATTCTCGGGTTGGCAATCAGTAACTAGTGGTGTTCCGCAGGGGTCAGTGCTGGGACCCCAACTCTTTACAATCTATATTAACGATTTGGAGGAAGGGACCAAGTGCAACATATCCAAGTTTGCCGACGATACAAAGATGGGAGGGAAAGCAGTGAGTGAGGAGGACATAAAAAACCTGCAAAAGGACATAGACAGGCTAAGTGAGTGGGCAGAGATTTGGCAGATGGAATATAATATTGGAAAGTGTGAGGTTATGCACTTTGGCAGAAAAAATCAAAGAGCACGTTATTATCTAAATAGAGAGAAACTGCAAAGTGCTACAGTACAAAGGGATCTGGGGGTCCTGGTGCATGAAACACAAAAAGTTAGTATGCAGGTGCAGCAGGTGATCAGGAAGGCCAATGGAATCTTGGCTTTTATTGCAAGGGGGATGGAGTATAAAAACAGGGAAGTCTTGCTGCAGTTATACAGGGTATTGGTGAGGCCACACCTGGAATACTGCGTGCAGTTTTGGTTTCCATATTTAAGAAAAGATATACTTGCTCTCGAGGCGGTTCAGAGAAGGTTCACTCGGTTGATTCCAGAGATGAGGGGGTTGTCGTATGAGGAAAGGTTGAGTAGGTTGGGCCTCTACTCATTGGAGTTCAGAAGAATGAGAGGCGATCTTATCGAAACATATAAGATTGTGAGGGGGCTTGATCGGGTGGATGCGGTGAGGATGTTTCCACTGATGGGTGAGACTAGAACTAGGGGGCATAATCTTAGAATAAGGGGCTGCCCTTTCAAAACTGAGATGAGGAGAAACTTCTTCACTCAGAGGGTAGTAAATCTATGGAATTTGCTACCCCAGAGAGCTGTGGAAGCTGCAACATTAAATAAATTTAAAACGGAGATAGACAGTTTCCTAGCTGATAAGGGAATTAGGGGTTACGGGGAGAGGGCAGGGAAGTGGACGTGAGTCTAGATTCGGATCAGCCATGATCCTATTGAATGGCGGAGCAGGCCTGAGGGGCCGTATGGCCTACTCCTGCTCCTACTTCTTATGTTCTTATTAGAGGGTCAGGGGGTGAGAGAGGGTCGGGGTGGGAGAGAGGGTCGGGAGGAGAGAGAGAGGGTTGGGAGAAGAGAGAGGGTCAGGGGGTGAGAGAGAGGGTTGCAAGGAGAGAGAGAGGGTCAGGAGGAGAGAGAGAGGGTCGGGAGGAGAGAGAGAGAGGGTTGAGGGAAAAGGGAGAAGGTCAGGGGAGAGAGAGAGTGTTGGGGGTCAGAGAGAGGGTCGGGGGTGATAGGGGGTCAGGGGGAGAGAGAGATGGGGGAGAGAGAGGGATGGGGCGATGGAGAGAGGTGAGAGAGAGAGGAACAGGGAGAGAGAGAGATATTCGGGGGAGAGAGAGAGGGTCCGGGGGGGAGAGAGAGGGATGGGGAGAGAGAGAGAGGGATGGGGGAGAGAGAGAGAGGGCTGGGTAGAGAGGGGGAGAGAGAGGGATGGGGAGAGAGAGAGGGATGGGGGAGAGAGTGTCGAGGGGTGAGAGAGAGATTCGGGGGAGAGGGAGAGGGTTGGGGGGAGCGAGAGAAGGTCGGGGGGAGAGAGAGGGCCGGGGGAGAGAGAGGGTCGGGGGCGAGAGAGAGAGGGTCGGGGAGAGAGAGAGGGTCAGGGGAGAGAGAGGGTCGGGGGAGAGAGAGGGTCGGGGGAGAGAGAGGGTCGGGGGAGAGAAAAGGTCGGGGGTGAGAGAGAGTGTCGGGGGGAGAGGGAGGGTCAGGGGTGAGAGAGAGGGTCAGGGGGAGAGAGAGGGTCAGGGGTGAGAGAGAGTGTCAGGGGTGAGAGAGAGTGTCGGGGGAGAGGGAGGGTCAGGGCTGAGAGAGAGGGTCGGGGGAGAGAGAGGGTCAGGGGTGAGAGAGAGGGTCGGGCTGTGAGAGAGAGTGTCGGGAGGAGAGAGAGAGGGTCGGGGGGGAGAGAGAGGGTCAGGGGTGAGAGAGAGTGTCGGGGGAGAGAGAGGATCGGGGTGTGAGAGAGAGTGTCGGGAGGAGAGGTAGGGTCAGGGGTGAGAGAGAGGGTCGGGGTGAGAGAGAGGGTCAGGGGTAGAGAGAGATGGATGGGGGAGTGACAGAGGGTCGGGTGGAGAGAGAGGGGGTCGGGAGGAGAGAGAGCGTTGGGGGAGAGAGTGGGTCTGGGGGGAGAGAGACGGTCGGGGATGATTGAGGGTCGGAGTGTGAGAGACGGTCGGGAGGAGAGAGAGGGGGTTGGGGGATGAGAGAGAGTTTCGGGGGTGAGAGAGAGGGACGGGGGCGAGAGAGAGGGACGGGAGGAGAGAGAGAGGGTCGGGGTGTGAGTGAGGGTCAGGGGGAGAGAGATTGGGTAGGGGGGCGAGAGAGAGGGTCGGGAGGAGGGAGAGAGGGTCAGACAGAGAGAGAGAGCGAGACGGGGAGAGTGAGTGACAGGAGGAGAGAGAGAGGGTCGGGGAGCGAGAGAGGGTCAGGGGCGAGAGAGAGGGTCGGGGGCGAGAGAGAGGGTCGGGGGTCAGAGAGAGGGTCGGTGCTCAGAGAGAGGGATGGGGGTCAGAGAGAGGGTCGGTGCTCAGAGAGAGGGTCGGGGTTCAGAGAGAGGGTCGGGGGTCAGAGAGAGGGTCAGGGGTCAGAGAGGGTCGGCGGGAGAGACGGTCGGCGGGAGAGAGAGATGGTCGGGGGGACGGAGAGAGAGGATCGGGGGAGAACGAGATGGTCAGGGGTGAGAGAGAGGGTCGGGAGGAGAGAGAGAGTGTCGGGGGGAGAGAGAGAGGATCGAGGGAGAGTGAGAGAGACAGAGGGTGAGGGAGAGAAGTGGACGCACGCTGAAGATGGGTTGCTGAGTTTTTAGTGTTTTTAGTGTTTAAAGTGGGGAAAAAAGTTTCATTTCAAGTTTTAAAAGGTTTAAAAGTTAAATTTAATTTTAGGTAAGTTAGTTTAGTTTAGTTTAAGTTTAAGTTTAGGTTAGTTTAGATTAAGTAAGGAAGGAAAAGACCGCCAAAAAGACCACCAAAGACAAGAGCCGACAGAGAAAAAAAAACGAGGAAAACAGCAGAAAGAAACAAAGACAAAAAGAAACAAAGCAACGGGACAGAAGAAGGAAAGGAATAAACCCGGTGAAAAACCGGGAGAACGAGGCACCAAGGAGGAGCCCGAGCGGCGGCCGGGACACAGCCGGAGCGGCGGCCGCAACACTAAGCCTGAACGGCGGCCGGGACACAGAGCCGTGCGGCGGCCGCAACACTAAGCCTGAACGGTGGCCGGGACACAGAGCCAAGCGGCGGCCAGGACACAGAGCCGGAGCGGCGGCCGCAACACTAAGCCTGAACGGCGGCCGGAACACAGAGCCGGAGCGGCGGCCGGGACACTAAGCCAGAAGCCCGGGAAAGGCCCGAGGAGCCAGGCCGAGACAGAGGCCTGGAGACCTCTGAGGGAGAGGGGAGCAGCCTGAAGGCACCATGAGGCAGCGGCTCCCAGACGCAGACAGTGAGTACGGGTCCTGGGGAGGGAGCCTGAAGCCCGGGATAGGCCCGAGGAGCCGGGCCAAGACAGAGGCTCAGAGACATCTGAGGGGGAGTGGAGCAGCTGGGAGACACCGGGAAACAGCAAATCCCAGACACAGACCAGGACAGTGAGTACGGGGCCTGGAGAGCGAGCGAGTCCGGGGCCTGGGAAAGTTCGCGAGCAGGGAAAGGGAAATACCAAACCCGGGGCCCCAGAAAAGCTTATTCTAAGGTCAACAATACTTTCTACCTCTACACTACTAAAAATGAGCGAATCGGAGGAGCCACAGCAGCTCCCGAGGCACACTGAGAGCTCTTCCAGATTCCCCCCAACACCAAAAAAAATGCTAAAAAATCGATCAAGCAGAAGCAGCTGAGAGAAAAACCAGAAACTCTTTTTGCTGACTGGTACAGCACTGGGAAAAAGTGTAATCTCATTTTTTACTCAGATCAGTCAGCGGCTTGGATCACAGCAATAAAATCACACTATACCAGGGTTAAGCAGGAAAGAACCGCTAATGGGTCCAAACTGAAAATTAAGAAACCAGGGGACCCGGACAGTGCAACCACGACTGTCAACATGTACGATAACGGAACAATATTGGTGCAAGGCAATCTCGACGACTTTGAAACGGCCTTCGAGACACTGAAAGAAATAACTGAGAGGGGAAGGAACAGCCCCAGAGTGGCTAACAGGGGAAAAGCGACTCGCACTCCACCCACCATTGACAACTCAGCAGGAGTAAATCAGCCTGGTCAGGAGGTGAACGAGCCACACAGTTCTAACCAGACACTCACCCCGGGGCCCCACAGCCACATGGTAAAGCTGACTAACCCCAGCGTAATTACCAGGGAGGAAGCCACACATACTCCCCCTACCACTTCCAGCTCACCAAGAGAAGAGCAGCCTAGCCAGGAAGTGAGTGAGCCCTCCAGCGCCGACCGGACACACACCCCGGGATCACACAGCCAGATACAACTAAAGGATAAATTTAACCAGTTGGAGACTCAGCTGGTTAAACTTAGAGAGGAGGTCCTTAAGCTGAAACATGAACAAAAGTAAGAGAGGGAGAGATACAGGAGAGAGCTGAATCTACTTGGGAATCAGGTGAAAGAGCTGCAGGAAAACAAAGAGAGCCATAGAGGAGAGATAGCACCATTAGACCAGCAGCCAGAGGCTAGAGATAAGACAATACAGAGCCCGACTGAACAGCTGCACTCCCACACTGAACAACAGCAGCAGACACACAATACAAGGGGTGCCACACAGACCGACCAGCATACTGAAGCTCAGTCTTCCCCCACCACTGTGGGACCACAAGCGAGCCGCTCACAAGAGGAGCGCACACACCAGACACGACCACCCCAGTCCAACACACACCCTATGAGTTCAGGTGAAAGCCACCAGACAGTAAACACCAACAAGGCTGACATCGTAATACTCATAGACTCAAATGGGAAATTTCTATGGGAGAAAAAGCTCCTTCCCTAGACATATAGTAAAAAAGATCCGGTGCCCAACAACAGACAGAGCCCTGGAATGGCTGACCAAAACCCGATTAGGCTCCCCCCAACACATAATAATACACACTGGCACAAATGACCTAAAGGCCCAGCAGAAAGGGGTAGCAACATTGCTCAGAGCAGTGATTGAGAAGGCAAGCAATACATTCCCAAACACTAGAATCACTGTTTCCACAATATTGCCGAGAACAGACTTTAACAGCAAAACAATTCATGAGATAAATGCCAGCATAGCAAGAGACTGTGAATTAAAACACAACGTGCACCTGGCCCAACACCCCACCCTCGATGTGGAATGTCTTCACGACCGCGTCCATATCCACAGGAAACGAATATCGATCTTTGCTAAAGCCGTGAAGGAAGTCGCTTTTAATCGGGTCCATACCCAGACTCCAGGAGGACCCCCCCCCGACCACCAGAGATCAGCAGGGTACATACCAGGACTACTACAGAGACCACCACCACACCAACGGGGACCAGAGAGGATCCCCATGCACAACAACAATATCAGACCTGCACCACTCCTGTCCTACAGGGGAACAGGACCGCCCCCAGCCAGACAGAGGGAGAGATGCTCAGGGCGTACGCAATACCTCAGGCAGAGACAATCCATTAAGAGACACTAAGCAGACGTGCAGTAGCATCTACTTCCGCCTTATGGATCAGAAAATGAAAAAAAAATTAAAAAATTAAGGACTAATTACTAGAAAGAGTTGTAACCAAGTAGTATTAGCATTTATAGACAATTGAGATGATCTTTTTTCCCCCCATTTAGACACGACAAACGCATATCATTCTTTAACCTATCATAGTAAAAGATCAAACTTAACATGAAATCCTTATATATTTCGACCTGGAATATCCAAGGTCTACGCTCTTCAGTGCTTGACGTGAAGAGTAGGACCCCAGAGTTCATAGATGAAACTAAAGATCTGGATATTATCATTTTACAGGAAACTTGGGAAAGAGGAGAAGGACAGCAGCACGGTGGCATAGTGGTTAGCACTGTTGCCTCACAGCGCCAGGGACCTGGGTTCGAATCCGGCCTCGGGTGACTGTCTGTGTGGAGTTTGCACATTCTCCCCGTGTTTGCGTGGGTTTTCTCCAGGTGCTCCGGTTTCCTCCCACAGTCCAAAGATGTGCGGGTTAGAATGATTGGCTATGATAAATTGACCCTTAGTGTTAGGGGGGTTATATACGTGGGGTTACGGGGATAGGGTGGGATATGTGTTGGTGTAGGGGTTACGGGGATTGGGTGGGATATGTGTCGGTGCAGGCTCGATGGGCCGAAATGGCCTCTATCTGCACTGTGGGGTTTCTGTGATTTCTGTGATTCTGTGACACACTGGCCGTCCCCAAGGGTACACAGAACTGGTGATCCCCTCCAATAAATTGCCAGGAGTAACCCAAGGCAGAGACTCCGGAGGCATACTGATTTGGTTTAAAACAGAGCTTAAGAATTGCATCAAATTTATAAAAAAGCGCGAAAACCACATGTGGCTCAAAATTGAGAGGGGGATTATCTCTAACACCCAAGAAGTTTTCATTTGCGCACTCTATACCCCCCCAATGGAATCCCAGTACTTTAAAGAGGACACCTTCTCCAACATTGAGAGGGAGATTATCCAATTCCAGGCCCAGGGGAACGTGTTGATCTGTGGTGACCTCAATTCAAGAACTGGCGAAGAACCAGACTTCACCAATAATCAGGGAAACAATTACATATTCGGGAATAACCACTTCGATATCCCTTCCCATCCATACAGGCATAACTGCGACAAACAGACAAATACTAACGGAAAACAGCTCCTGCAGCTCTGTCGAAGCCTAGGTCTGTACATTGTCAATGGTAGGTTCATGGGAGACCTCCTAGGAAGATTGACCTATTGCTCACCTCTTGGCTGTAGCACCGTAGACTATATGATTACGGATTTGGACCCATCCTCTTTCAGAGCATTCACAGTCAAACCACAAACAACACTGTCAGACCACAGTCAAATTACTATGGCCTAGAAATTCAGTGGCCTGCGCCACCAGTTTGCGCCCAAAGAGGGCTTTTGTGCCACTGTGCAAACCTACCACGATATTTAGTGGGGCGCTAATGGCGGCGTTAGCCATTAGCGCTGCGCCGCCACCGATGACATCATCAGTGTGCGCAGCGCCCCGCTATCGCCCCGCTGGCCATATTTGGTTGCTGCCGCCTCCTCCGTGCCGGCCGCAAACAGCGACCGGTACACGGGGCCTACCTGTGCCGGTAGTGGGGCGAGTTAAGGTGGAGGTGCGGCCGGCCGCTTTTTCGGCGGCCGCCTGCCCGCACCTCCGTCCCCGGCCTCCTACACCCCCCCCCCGCGGCATTGCTGGCTGTTTCCAGAGAGCCCGGCACTTCTCCTTGGTGCCGGGTTCATTTGCCGGCACTCGCGAGCGGGGATCGCGCTGTTGCAGGCACCTCCGCCTTAAGAGTGAGAGGAAGGCCTGCAGTACCGCAGGCTGCCGTGCCGCAGCGGGTGGCGCTGCGGCACTTTGCACGCCGATATTCAGTTTCAGCGCCCCAAGCGGGGCGCCGAAACCCTTGTTTAGCGGCCGGCTTCCACTTGGGGCGCTGAAACTGAATATCCCGCTGGCGCAAGTGGCTCCGCGCGCAGCGGTAATTCCGGCGCCAAGGCGAGCTGGGCGCCCCAAACTGAATTTCTAGGCCTATGTATCTTAATAAGACAGAAACAACCAACACAGAAACACAACCCAGTAAGCTGTACAACACCAAAAAATCGTACAGATGGGCCAAAAACAGCACGGAAAAATACCAGAAAGCAATTAGCAATGAATCAACTCAAGCTCTCTTGGACACCTTTCTGGATAACATATACACTCACAATAAAGAAGGCGTGAACCGGGCAGTGAATAACCTAAACAATATTTTTGATAATTTGGCAACAAGGTCAAACTTGAAAGCTCGCAAGAACAAACCCAAAACAAAAAACTATGAAAAATGGTTTGACCCAGATTGCCATAACATGAGGAAAAAACTTAGAAAAATATCAAACCAAAAACACAGACAACCAGAAAATGAGGAATTACGCCTTACTTATTGTCAGACACTAACACAATACAGAAACACACTCAGAACCAAAAAAGAGCAGTATATTAAGAATACACTCAGCTCTATTGAGGAATCCATTGATTCCAATTGTTTCTGGGACAACTGGAATACATTACACAAAAACAACACAACGAATTGGCCATTCAAAATGGAGACACATGGGAAAACCACTTTGAAAAATTATACCAGAAAAACACACTAAGGCCAGAGCAACACCAAATATGCAAAAAACTGGAAAAGATCGAAATGGCCATAAAAGATAACCAAAACCCGCTAGACTCCATAATAACAGAAAAAGAAGTTTTTGAAAAACTCAAGGACCTGCGACCAGGAAAAGCTTGCGGTACAGACGGCATACTAAGCGAGATGATTAAACACACAGACGATAAAATGAAACTGGCTATCCTAAAACTCTTCAACTTGGTTCTGAGTGTTGGTTACTTCCCTGATATCTGGAACAAAGGACTCATAACGCCCATATACAAAAGTGGGGACAAAGTTGACCCAAATAACTATCGAGGCATCTGTGTAAACAGTAACCTGGGAAAGGAATTCTGTAGTATCATAAACAAAAGACTTATAAACTTCCTTGAGGAGCACAATGTCTTGAGTAAAAGCCAAATTGGATTCCTGCCAAACTATAGAACATCAGATCATATCTTCACCCTACAGACCCTAATTGACAAACACGTTCATCAAAACAAAAGCAAAATCTACGCATGCTTTATAGATTTCCAGAAGTCTTTCGATTCCATCTGGCACGACGGTCTATTCCTGAAACTTATCGAAAGCGGGGTAGGGGGAAAAACATATGATGTAATTAAATCAATGTATACAAACAACAAATGTGCAGTTAAAATTGGAGACAAACAAACAAAATACTTCCCACAGGGGTGGGGGGTGACGCAGGGCTCGCCCATCTCACCGACACTCTTTAATATTTACATAAATGAATTGGCAAAACGACTTGAACAATCTACAGCACCCAGCCTCACCCTATATGAATCCAAGGTTAAATTCCTCCTCTATGCAGATGACCTGGTTCTGCTGTCACCAACTAAGGAGGGTCTACAGCAGAACCTGGATCTGCTGGAGTCGTTCTGCCAGACCTGGGCCCTGACAATAAATCCCCAAAAAACCAAAGTCCTTATGTTCCAGCAGGGACCCAAAATAAATTTCACACTAGGAACAACCAAAATTGAACAAACCACTAACTACACATACTTGGGCTTAAAAATCAGTTCTATGGGAAATTTTCATCTGGCTGTGAATGAACTGAAAGAGAAAACAAGAAGGGCTTTCTATGCCATTAAAAAATCAATCCAAATAGAAATCCCAATTAGCATTTGGCTCAAAAATTTTAAATCAGTAATTGAACCAATTGCACTCTATGGCAGTGAGGTGTGGGGACCGCTAACACAACAAGAATTTGCAAAATGGGACAAACACCCAATTGAGATCCTACATGCAGAATTCTGTAAAAGTATCCTCCGGACTCAAAGGAAAACCGTAAACAATGCATGCAGGGCAGAACTAGGCCAATATCCATTAATAATCACTATCCAAAAAAGAGCCACCAAATTTTGGAAACACCTAAAAATGAGCAACCCCCACTGCTATCATTACGAAGCCCTGAAATGCCAAGAGAGGACCATAAAGAAGAATACCCTCAGTCAACTAGTCCTGGGACTCAGTGAAGTAACTACTAACACTACTAACAATAACCAGCCCCAGGACAGTGACAGCGTAACACAAAGAATTCGACCCAACAAAATCGTCACTAAGCAAAAGGAAAAATATCTGTCATATTGGGCAGAAACAACAAAAACCCAAAACAAACTCAATTGCTACTTGGCCCTAAACAGACAATACAACATGGCTGATTACCTGACCATGGTAAAGGATAGCAAACTGAGAAAAACCTTGACAATGTACAGACTTAGTGAACAAAGCCTGGCCATCGAAAAAGGTAGACACAGGCAGACCCGGCTACCAAGAGAGGACAGGATATGCTCTCACTGCAGTCAGGGAGTGGTGGAGACAGAGATGCACTTCCTCACAGCTTGTAGAAAATATCAGGGCATAAGGGAGAATTTCTACCCAAAATTCACAAAAATATGCCCGGAATTCAGAAATTTGAATGACGACCAAAAACTCCCATACCTACTAGGGGAAGAGAGAAATTGTGTAACCTTAATGGCGCACTATGTTACAGCTTGCCATAAACAGAGGGACAACCACTAAATATAAGAAAAGAGTATATACAAATTATATGAATGTATATTTATACACTCAGGGATATATCTGTTTATACACTGTATGGATAGATCTGTATTTATGTGTTCAACCATGAATGTTTTTCGATGCTTTGGCAACATAAGATGTACCTTGTCATGCCAATAAAGCGATTTGAATTGAATTGAATTGAGAGGGTCAGGGGTGAGAGAGAGGGTCAGGAGGAGAGAGAGAGGGTCGGGGGAAGAGAGAGAGGGTCATGGACTGGCAGCTCAATATTCCGGGGTATAGAATCTTCAGGCGAGACAGAGGGGGGTGTAAAAGGGGAGGGGGTGTTGCAATATTAATTAAGGAGTCAATTACTGGTTGAGGGAGGGTCAGGACTGGCAGCTCAATATTCCGGGGTATAGAATATTCAGGCGAGACAGAGGGGGGTGTAAAAGGGGAGGGGGTGTTGCAATATTAATTAAGGAGTCAATTACTGCTGTAAGGAGGGATGATATATTAGCGGGTTCCTCTAATGAGGCCATATGGGTAGAACTTAAAAACAAAAAGGGGGCAAGCACTTTGCTGGGAGTGTACTATAGGCCCCCAAACAGTCAGGGGGAGATAGAGGAACAGATATGTAGGCAAATCTCAGAAAAGTGCGAAAATAATAGGGTAATAATAGTGGGGGATTTCAACTTCCCCAATATAAATTGGGATAGTCAGAGTGTGAAAGGCTTAGAGGGTGCAGAATTCTTAAAGTGCATCCAGGAGAGCTTTTTGAGCCAACATGTAGAAAGTCCTACAAGAGAGGGGGCGATACTGGACCTAATTCTGGGGAATGTAGCCGGGCAAGTGGTGGAAGTGTCAGTAGGAGAGCATTTTGGTGATAGTGTCCATAATTCGGTGAGATTTAAGGTGGTCATGGAAAAAGACAAAGACGGCCCGGAAATAAGGGTTCTAAATTGGGGGAAGGCCGATTTTAATACGATAAGGCAGGATCTGGCCAAAGTGGACTGGGAGCAGCTACTTATAGGAAAATCCACATCAAGACAGTGGGAGACTTTCAGAAGGGAAATAGAGAGAGTACAACGCCAACATGTTCCTGTAAAGGTCAAGGGTGGGACCAACAAGCAAAGGGAACCTTGGATGACAAGGGATATACAAAAATGCATTAGAAATAAAAGTGGGGCTTTTGGCAGTTACAAAAGACTAAAGACGGAAGAAGCCCTAGAGGAGTATAAAAAGTGCAGGGGCATACTTAAAAAAGAAATTAGGAGGGCGAGGAGGGGCCATGAAATAACACTGGCGAGCAAAATAAAGGAAAATCCTAAGATGTTTTATAAGTATATTAAGGGCAAGAGGATAACCAGGGAAAGGGTAGGGCCCATTAGGGACCAAAGTGGCAATCTGTGTGTAGAGCCAGATGATGTAGGCGGGGTTTTAAATGAATTTTTTGCATCTGTGTTCACTATGGAGAGAGACGATGCAGACATAGAAATCGGGCAAGGGGACTGTGACATACTTGAACATATTAGCATCGAGAGGGAGGAGGTGCTAGCGGTTTTAGCAGGCCAAAAAGTGGATAAATCCCCAGGCCCGGACGAGATGTATCCCAGGCTGCTGTGGGAGGCAAAGGAGGAGATTGCAGGGGCTCTGACACAAATTTTCAGAACCTCTCTGGCCACAGGGGATGTACCAGAGGACTGGAGAACAGCTAATGTAGTACCACTATACAAGAAGGGTAGCAGGGATAAACCAGGGAATTACAGGCCAGTGAGCCTAACATCTGTGGTAGGGAAATCATTGGAAAAAATTCTGAGGGACAATATTAATCTCCACTTGGAGAGGCAAGGATTAATCGGGGATAGTCAGCATGGCTTTGTCAAGGGTAAATCATGTCTGACAAATCTGATTGAATTTTTCGAGGGGGTAACTAGGGGGGTGGATGAGGGAAATGCTGTGGATGTGGTTTACATGGACTTCAGTAAAGCTTTTGACAAAGTCCCGCATAGGAGACTGGTCAAGAAGTTAAGAGCCCATGGGATCCAGGGTGCCTTGGCGCGTTGGATCCTAAACTGGCTGAGTGGCAGGAGGCAGAGGGTGATGGTCGAAGGATGCTTTTGTGACTGGAAGCCTGTGTCCAGTGGGGTACCTCAGGGATCGGTGCTGGGTCCCTTGTTGTTTGTGATCTACATAAATGATTTGGATGAGAATGTAAAAGGTATGATCAGTAAGTTCGCAGATGACACGAAAATTGGTGGGGTGGTAAATTGCGAGGAGGAAAGCCTTAGGCTACAGGACGATATAAACGGGTTGGTCAGATGGGCGGTAAAGTGGCAAATGGAATTTAACCCTAAAAAGTGCGAGGTGATGCATTTTGGACGGACAAATAAGGCAAGGGAATACACAATGAGTGGTAGGACCCTAGGAAGTACAGAGGGTCAGAGGGACCTTGGTGTACATGTACATAGATCTCTGAAGGCAGCGGAACAGGTAGATAAGGTGGTTAAAAAGGCATATGGGATACTTGCCTTCATTAGCCGAGGCATAGAATATAAGAGCAGGGAGGTTATGATGGAGCTGTACAAAACGCTGGTGAGGCCACAGCTGGAGTACTGTGTGCAGTTCTGGTCACCTCACTATAGGAAGGATGTGATTGCTTTGGAGAGGGTGCAGAGAAGATTCACCAGGATGTTACCTGGGATGGAGCGCCTCAGCTATGAAGAAAGACTAAACAGGCTGGGGTTGTTTTCCTTGGAGCAAAGAAGGCTGAGGGGGGACCTGATTGAGGTGTACAAAATGATGAGGGGCATAGATAGGGTAGATAAAGAGGAACTTTTCCCCTTAGTAGGGGGGTCAATAACAAGGGGGCATAGATTCAGGGTAAGGGGCAGGAGATTTAGAGGGGATTTGAGGAGGAACTTTTTCACCCAGAGGGTGGTTGGAATCTGGAACTCACTGCCTGAAAGGGTGGTAGAGGCAGGAACCCTCACAACATTCAAGAAGCATTTGGATGAGCACTTGAAATGCCATTGCATACAAGGCTATGGACCAAATGCTGGAAAATGGGATTAGACAGGACAGGGGTGGATGGGCGGCGTGGACACGACGGGCCGAAGGGCCTCTTTCTGTGCTGTAAAACTCTATGACTCTATGACTGAGGGTCGGGGGAGAGAGAGAGGATCAGGGGTGAGGGAGAGGGTCTGGGGAGAGAGAGAGGGTTGGGGAGAGAGAGAGGGTCGGGTGGACAGAGAGAGGGTCGGGGGGAGGGAGAGATGGTCGGGCATCGAGAGAGAGCGACGGGGGAGAGAGAAAGACGGGGGGAGAAAGAGAGTCGCAGGTGAGAGAGAGGGTCGGGAGGAGAGAGAGATGGACGGGGGAGATACAGGGGGTTGGGTGGAGAGGGAGAGGGTCGGGTGGAGAGAGAGGTTCAGGAGGAGAGAGAACGTTGGGGGAGAGAGAGGGTCAGGGGGAGAGAGAGGGTCGGGGGAGAGAGTGGGTCGGGGGGAGAGAGATGGTCGGGCCTGATTGAGGGTCGGGGTGTGAGAGAGGGTCGGGAGGAGAGAGAGTGGGTTGGGGGATGAGAGAGAGGGTCGGGGCGAGGGAGAGGGACGGGGCGAGAGAGAGGGATGGGAGGAGAGAGAGAGGATTAGGGTTTGAGCGAGGGTCGGGGGGAGAGAGAGGGATGGGAGGAGAGAGAGAGGGACAGGGGCGAGAGAGGGTCGGGGGGAGAGAGATTGGGTCGGGGGCGAGAGAGAGGGTCGGGGGGGAGGGAGAGAGTGTTAGGCAGAGAGAGAGAGAGATGGGGAGAGTGAAGGACAGGAGCAGAGAGAGAGGGTCGGGGGGGGAGAGAGAGAGAGAGGGTCAGGAGGAGTGAGAGAGGGACGGGGGCGAGAGAGGGTCGGGGGCGAGAGAGAGGGTCGGGGGTCAGAGATAGGGTCGGAGGTCAGAGAGAGGGTCGGGGGTCGGAGAGAGGGTCGGGGGTCAGAGAGAGTGTCGGGGTCAACGAGAGGGTCGTGGTCAGAGAGAGGGTCAGTGGTCAGAGAGAGGGTCGGGGGTCAGAGAGAGGGTCGGGGATCAGAGAGATGGTCGTGGGTCAGAGAGAGGGTCGGCGGTGTTGAGTCTGTGTTTACAAGTGCAGTTATACTGAATAACAGGACACAGACTACAGAAGTAAGTAAACAGGTCTTTAGTGATTGAGGGTCAGGGCTGAACTGAGGTACACTTTGCTCCGCAGGGTTTATATACCGGTGTGGTCACCACCGGTACTACAATGTACAGGAGCCATTAAAAAGTAGTCCATCACCTTAAGGTATCCTCTTAAGATAGTACAGGTTACATACACTACAATTCCTCCCCTTTTAGCTTAACAGTGGACACCCCAAATTAATACACTACATGGATAACATATATACAATTTACACATACGAACTGTTCAAAGATTCAGTCTCTGAGGAGGCCTCCTGATCCGGCCCGGATAACGCCTTTCAGGGATCTCTGGTTCCCGTTGCTGGGGTGACTCATCCACTTGATCTCCTATGGATTCAACATCATCCAATACGTTCGAGTCTGAGGTCGATGCTACAGGCTCAATAAGTTCTTCAACTGGTGTCTGTGCCGTAGACATGGGGTCGACCCTTGTTCTCGATTCCACAAGTTGGTCAGCATGACATCGTATTACGTTCTCTCCAATGTCTACCGTGTACATCAAGGGTCCTTGTCGTGCACGAATTGTCCCAGGTTGCCATTTATCATCACTATAGTCCCTGGCCAACACTGGTTGTCCTATTTCAAAACTACGAGTGGCCTTTTTATTTACATGCTGGAATTGCTTGTTTTCGACTTCCCGTCGCACATTGGGTTTTAACAAATCCAACCGGGACCGCAACCTTCTGTTATAGAACATTATGGCAGGGCTTTGATTTGTCACTGCATGCGTGGCGTTTCGATACGCCATTCGGAAATTGTCCACCTTGTGTTGCAGTGGAATATGATCTTCACTCATGGCCTTTATCGCCTTTTTGAACGTTTGTACAAATCTCTTGGCCAACCCATTTGTAGCAGGATGGTATGGGGCAGATGTATAGTGTTTCACCCCATTCTTTTTCATGAATTTCTGGAATTCTTCTGACACGAACTGTGGTCCGTTGTCTGAACATATTTGCTCCGGCAATCCATTTCTTGCAAATATGGTTCTTAGAACTGCAATCGTCTTCTCAGAGGTAGTGGTCGACATCTTAATCACTTCTGGCCATTTAGAATGTGCGTCTACCACTATCAAAAACATGGAATCCATGAATGGACCTGCAAAGTCGATATGCACACGTTGCCATGGGGCTGAAGGCCATTCCCACGGATGCAGCGGTGCAATTGGAGGTGCGTTCTGAACTTTTTGGCACCCTGAGCAGCGTTTAGTCAGATCCTCTATTTGTTTGTCGATACCTGGCCACCACACATAAGCTCTAGCAAGGCTTTTCATCTTGACTCCCCCCAGATGACCTTTGTGCAATTCTTTTAGAACTCTCTCCCTTAATTTAGGAGGAATAATCACCCTTGTTCCATACATCAATGTTCCTTGACATACAGACAGCTGTTCTCGTCTGGCTGATAATGCTGGTAACAGTGGGTCGCCATGTGCTGGCCATCCCTTCACTGTCAAGTCGTAGGCCCGAGACAGTGTCGGGTCATTTCGGGTCTCTCTCTCAATACCCGCATTGGTGACTGGTAAGCATTCGATGATGGTCGAGTGAAATATCTCGACAGGGTCAACTGCCGGTGCCTGTTCTGCTGTAGGTAGTGGCAGGCGTGACAGCCCATCAGCATTTCCATGTTGCTTTGTACCTTTGAATTCAATATCATATTGATGTGCCCCTTGGAAAAGGGGCCATCTCTGAAGCCTCTGCGCCGTCATTACCGGAACCCCCTTCTTAGGGTTGATAATGGAAACCAACGGCTGGTGATCTGTCAGCAGCGTAAACGTCTGGCCCTGCAGGTAATGGTTAAATTTCTTAACTCCCCACACGAGGCTGAGAGCCTCCCTATCTAGCTGAGCATAGTTGCGCTCAGCGGAGGTCAATGATCTGGATGCGAAAGCGACTGGCCTTTCCGAGCCATCTGGAAACTTATGTGAGAGCACTGCCCCAATACCATATGGAGAAGCATCACAAGCTAAGCGAATAGGCAGCATTGGGTTAAAGTGTGTAGGGGTTGGGGCTTCTTTAAACTGGTTTAAAGTAATTTTCCTGGTCTTGCAGCCTTTGCCTGCACTCAGACCAATTTTAAAACAGCGGTTTCGAATCGCTACCCCACCTTCCAGTTCTGACTGCAGGGCTTATAATTATTGATATTAAAACAGACACGTAGTTTGGATGAGAGAAAAAAATCAAGTTTTATTAACTAAAAGAAACTATAATCAAAATATCAAACTATCCCACACGAACACAGTAATTACATTAAAACTATATAACAGGGGGTACAGACGGCGAAAACGAGGGATAAAATGACTACAATGTTATTTAAACAATCTTAGCAATTACCCTCAAATCACCACCCCAAACTCCTGCTAGGTTGCCTTGTTGAGGAGTCAGAACACCCTGCTCACCTGTGGTCCAGCGAAGTAAGAGAGAGAGAGAGAGACTTACCTATGGTCCCAGGAAGTAAAGAGAGAGATAGCTTCTCAGCAGCTATCTTATATATCTGGTGAGCCCCCCCCCTCCCCGCTGCTGTTCTGCCCTGCAAGGGCTGTGTGCAAAGTTCCCCACCCAAAGGGTCCAATACACAAGAGAAAGCTGTGATTGGCTAACTCAAAGTGGTTAGACTGGGTTAATGTGTCTTCCGGAGCTCCCTGGGCTGAAACAAAAGAATGCAACTGCTCTATTGTCCAGTGCTGGGTGATTTAAAACCCATTCAATTCTTAAACGTTTCCCATTCAAGGCACAAAAGTCTCTTCTGCAGTTTAGATGTATCCACTCAATATACAAACAAATGCTAATAGCATTCAATTGCTTTGTAAACAAAGCATTGTCCTTTGTCTTCGGCCATGTGGTGACAGCCATTTTTATCCCTGGAAATTTAAAAGCACAACGCCCAGGGATTCTTTAATCAAAAAAATTGATCTTCAGAACTGTAAATTATTGCGAATTCTTACAGTCCGCCCTTGGATACTTCCAGCTTGCTTGTAGTATCCTCTTGAAGAAATGAGCAATAATTTCTGACCCCTCACAAACAACCATCCCCTGTATTTACCTGATAGCTATCTGCCACTGATCCCCATCCTGTCTATTCCCCTTAAATTCAAGAAAAAAACCATGGTACGGTAGGCATCTTACAGATACTTCAGTTCTCAATAAGGGGTCTCATACCCCTACACGCTTGTAAAATTATACAGTGTAAACCAAATTTACAATCACTTTTTTACATCATAAGTTATTACAAAATGTTGCAATCTTAGTTACACAATGTCATCAAAATGATCCCAAGCACGGAGAGGGTCCTACGCCTCTGCTCAACTTGGAGTTGTCACAAACTGGTCCCAGGCACGGAGAGGATCCTACGCCTCTGCTCAACTTGGGGCTGCAACACAAAATACAAAAAATCATTAAACAACATGCTTAAATGAACCCCGATCATCACGTGCCGATGATGGGTCGCGAAATTCGAGTGGGCATTACTCCTCCCACTCGGGCAGTAAAAGTACCTTCCACCCCCCTTTGATCATCTTAAACTTTAAAACAGGCAGAATGGATTTACAGACCAGCCTGCTCCACCAGCCCCGAGCCGTTCCCTTGTCCTTTTGTGGAGGCGGGGTACCCCTCACGTTTAAAATACCTTGGCACAGACCGAGACCGGGGAGTATGGGATCTCATGACTCCCAGTCCCTCCCCCTCCCGTCTTCCCTTGACTGGCCGCAGAAAATGATGGGTGCCTGTGTGGCGGCTCTCCCTGGCCCCACACTGATCCGGCCACCCACTCATCCTTCCCAGCCACACTTACCCTCACTGCCCGTGGGCCCCCGGGTGAGTTCCTCCCTTCCCCGAACGCACCCACGTGACTTTTGGGTCTCCCCCTCCTCTATACGATCTTTCCCGGGCCATCACCACCCACCCCCGAGGAACGCGTCCCTATGACCAGGCGCCCGCGCTTCCCCATCATGACTCCTCAACAGTGAGGTCTCCCGCAAGTGAACTTCGGTCAGGATGGTGCTGGGTTGGGGGCCATGCTCCACCCAGCTGGGGCCCATCTCCTCCCCGTAGGAGGAGTAGGCAAGTTCCTCTGGACCCTGTCCGGTTTTTCCCGAAGTTCACTGCGGGGTCTCCTGGATTCGTCCAGTGGCGAGGTGATCCCCAACATTCTGTCTCCATATCTTCATTCGATACCCAGCTCGGGCTGGGCGAACATGGCTGCTTCATTTTCCAATCTCCTGCAAAACTTAAAAGGTCATGCAGCCAGGTCTCACTGACCTGCTGCCTTAGGTGGAGATATGGTCGTGTCCCTTGACCTCGGACCAAAATACAAACATTTGGCACACATGTAAACTTAAACTCTTTAAACTTAAACTTAAAACTAGTTATGTGAAACTAAAATACACCTTAAAAGCATGCTATATTCACACATAGCTGTAATACAAATGCCGCCCGTCTCCGGATGGCCAGGCTAATCTCTGGCACTGTCGCAGATTGCTGCTGGCTGCAGCGAAGCTGGACTGCCTCCTGTCTCTGGTCCCTCGCAGCTTATGGCTGTTGAGTGGGGACCCCTGTTCTCTGGCTTCTCCCCGGCTCGGGAGACCACCCTACTCCACTGTAAAGTGGGTGACCATGCTTTCTTAGGCTGGGGCACCCGCTGAGACCTTCTGAGGGGTGTCTCTCTGGGGGAAACTTTGGCTGGCGGACCCTGAGCTTGGGTCACAGCCCCAGCTGGCTAGGAACCTTCTCCCCCATGTCCAAATAGCCCGCACTGTATAATGTACCTGGCAGCCTGCCGGTGTAAATCTCTCTCTGGGTTTGTCTGCTCTTCCCTGCCCACTCCTGTGCTGGGGGCAGGTATACTCTCACCACCCGCTGCTGGTGGCTGGAAATTTTCCTCCCCATGTTTAACACCTGATGCCAGCTCCCCCTCTGTGTCCCCTGTAAGAGGGATTGCTATCCCTGCCTCCCCGGGGTCCCACATCATGGGGGGAACCATTCTAGAGGCTGGCTGGGAAGCTGGTCCCGTTAAGCAGGCCACAGTGCCTGTCTTTACAGGCGGTGAACTTGAACTTGCATGGACAGCAAACTCATGTTCCCTCACCCAGGTGGCTTTAACTGGGGAATTTTGGACCTGCCTTTTTTCTGGGGCCAAAACTATCCCCTGTGTGCCTCCCTTGTCCTGGATTTCTGCTACTGGACCTGCTCTACAGGGGTCCCAGAACTCTCCTTCCCTGTTCCCTGGCTTAAACAGCTTACTCTGAACATGACTGGCTCCTCCCCCCACACAAGCCACAGTGCTTGCCTGTGAACTCGAACATGCTGTGGGCTGAGGATTCCTATTCTCAGGCTCACTCCTCACGGGCGGATCGTACCTCCCTTGTTGGAGAGGGTACACTGGTCCTGGTCCCCGCCTGCCTAGCGGGACCTGCTGGTATTCTCCTACCACCCCATTGTCCACCCCTCCTTGCTGCCAGGGCTCCTCAGAACTCAGAGCTGTGGGCTGCGGTCTTGGGATCTCTAAATCCCTATCCAGCCCCGTTAAGGATGCTGCCTGTGGGATGGTTTCACTAAACCTTTGGGCGCAGGCCAGCTTATAAGCTGTCCTTACTTCCCTAAACCTTTCCTCCTGCTCTTTTACTTCTGAGATGAGGCGGGCATTCTCTTCCCGCAGTCTCATCTCACTTTCCCTGGTCTCAGTGACTTCCTGCACCAGGCGCTCTATAAATGCCTGGCATTTCTCAAACTGGGACTCCCGATTCTTGGCCTCTTTAAACTCCTCCTGCTCTCCCATCTCACCCTTCCTAGCCCAGCCACCTATACCCCGATAGGTCAGCTTGCACACTGCCACTACCTTCCGCAGGGCTGCCCACAGACTGAAAGCAAGAAAGACAATAACTGATGCTTTCTCTAGATCCAGACCACTCATCATATCAAAAACGGCCTGCAGTCCTGCCCGCGGTCACCATTTTGTAGGAGTTGGGGCTTCTTTAAACTGGTTTAAAGTAATTTTCCTGGTCTTGCAGCCTTTGCCTGCACTCAGACCAATTCCAATAAAACCAATTTTAAAACAGCGGTTTCGAATCGCTACCCCACCTTCCAGTTCTGACTGCAGGGCTTATAATTAATGATATTAAAACAGACACGTAGTTTGGATGAGAGAAAAAAATCAAGTTTTATTAACTAAAAGAAACTATAATCAAAATATCAAACTATCCCACACGAACACAGTAATTACATTAAAACTATATAACAGGGGGTACAGACGGTGAAAACGAGGGATAAAATGACTACAATGTTATTTAAACAATCTTTTAGCAATTACCCTCAAATCACCACCCCAAACACCTGCTAGGTTGCCTTGTTGAGGAGTCAGAACACCCTGCTCACCTGTGGTCCAGCGAAGTGAGAGAGAGAGAGAGACTCACCTATGGTCCCAGGAAGTAAAGAGAGAGATAGTTTCTCAGCAGCTATCTTACATATGGTGAGCCCCCCCCTCCCCGCTGCTGTTCTGCCCTGCAAGGGCTGTGTGCAAAATTCCCCACCCAAAGGGTCCAATACACAAGAGAAAGCTGTGATTGGCTAACTCAAAGTGGTTAGACTGGGTTAATGTGTCTTCCGGAGCTTCCTGGGCTGAAACAAAAGAATGCAACAGCCCTATTGTCCAGTGCTGGGTGATTTAAAACCCATTCAATTCTTAAACGTTTCCCATTCAAGGTACAAAAGTCTCTTCTGCAGTTTAGATGTATCCACTCAATATACAAACAAATGCTAATAGCATTCAATTGCTTTGTAAACAAAGCATTGTCCTTTGTCTTCGGCCATGTGGTGACAGCCATTTTTATCCCTGGAAATTTAAAAGCACAACGCCCAGGGATTCTTTAATCAAAAAAATTTATCTTCAGAACTGTAAATTATTGCGAGTTCTTACAAGTGAGCCAACACTTCCTTAGAGGTGACCAGTGCCTTGCTCTTTCGAAAAGCCCGCTTACAATCATCGCTCCACTTCCATGGTATTCCCGTTTGCAAAAGAGTGTTTAGCGGGTGTAACACCGTGGATAAATTTGGAAGAAACTTGTGGTAATAGTTAACCAACCCGAGGAACGACCTCAACTGGGATACATTTTCCGGTGCTGGAGCTTTGACAACAGCTTCGATCTTATCAGGTGACTTATGGAGCCCCTCCTGGTCAATGACGTGGCCGCAGTACGAGATTCGCTTTTGAAAGAACTCGCATTTCTGGCGATTAGCTCTTAGCCCATATTCTTTCAATCTGATGAGCACCTGCTCCAAATTCGCGAGGTGATCATTATCGTTATCTCCTGTAATCAGGATGTCATCCAGGTAGCATTGTGTGCCTGGGATTCCCTGCAATACCTGCTCCATGGCCCTTTGCCAAATCGCTGAAGCCGATGCCACTCCAAAAACCAGCCTATTATACCGATACAAGCCCTTATGTGTGTTGATCGTGAGATACTGTCGTGACGCTTCATCAACTTCCATCTGTAGGTACGCCTGCGCCAGGTCTATCTTGGTGAAGTGCTTCCCGCCAGACAGCGAAGCGAAGATATCTTCAATCCGCGGAAGCGGATATTGCACAGTGTGAAGAACTGGATTAACAGTGATCTTGAAATCGCCACAGATGCAAACCTTCCCAGGTTCCCCCGGCTTGTTGCTCAATGAACGCTTCATGACAGGAACAATGGGTGTAGCCCATTCGCTCCAGTCCACCTTGGACAGTACCCCTGAACGTTCTAGCCCTTCCAGCTCTGCTTCCACAGCAGGTCGTATCGCATAAGGCTTTGAAAAATTTTGGGTTTGCATGTTCTTCAACCTTGATGGTTGCCGTAATTCCTTTCAGTGTTCCAAGTCCCTGTTGGAACACCTCCTTAGCATCATCTAAGATTTTGGACAGTCGTTTAGGTTTGACGTCGTCCTCCTTACAGACATCCACAGTCAGTGCTTGTATGGAATGCCAGTCCACATTTATTCTCCGGATCCATTCCCGTTCCAGTAGTGGCGGACCTCCATCAGGTAACACATACAAGTCCATTTTCTGACTTTCTTTACCATTGTAGACCACATTTACTTTTATCTTTCCTTTGGGGTATACTATTTGCCCCGTGTGTGTTTTCAATACAATCTCCGTATCCCTCAGGGGAATGTGCGAGAATAACCTTTTGTAATCTTGCTTATTCATGACCGTTAATGCCAACCCAGTGTCCAATTCCATCTTCACTTGAACTCCTGCTATCCGGAGCATGACCCAGATAGTTTGGTGGTCTGCTGTGTTACCCACAATATGTATTTTCAGGCAACCCTGTTCCTTACTGCTGGAGTCTGAATCCGTCTTCTGTTCATCCGAACTGTTCTCTGTCACCTTGTGTACTTTTTTGTACTTCTCCTGCGGTGACTTTTTGCTGCTGGTCTTCTTTCCTGACCGGCATACTCTCACTATGTGACCAAGTTTGCCACATTGCCTGCATTCTTTGTCTTTGAACCAGCACTGGTTCTGGTCATGCGTTGTCCTTCCGCAACGATAGCACTTTACTGCGTCCAATGCCATTTCATTGTTGCTGAATTCCAGTGGCCTTTGCTGTATCTCTGCAGTGCCCCATGCTGCTGCCTCGTGGGATGCTGCAATGCCGAAAGCTTTGTCCAGTGTAAGATCCTTTTCCTCTAGCAGTCGCTTCTGGGTTCCTTCCCTTAGGAGCCCACACACAAACTTATCTCTCAGTGCGTCTGCTAGTCCTGTTCCGAACTGGCAGTACTTTGATAACTTGCGCAGTTCTGTTAGGAATTCAGCATTGCTTTCTTCTTTAAGTTGAATTCTTTTGTAGAATTTAAATCATTCTGCTATCAGCAGCGGCGTGGGGTTTAAATGCTCTTGCAGGATAGTAACAATATCCACGAAACTCTTCCCTACCGGTTTGTCTGGGGTTACCAGGTTCCTTAATAACCCGTACGTCTTCGCACCCATCGAGTTTAATAGGGTTAGTGCTTTCTTATCATCCGGTACATCATTCGTTGTACAGTAAACTTCGATGCGTTCCACATAAGTGGCCCAATCTTCCACATCGTTATCAAAAGCAGTGATGTTACCCGTTTTTGGCATCCTTGCTGAGTTTCTCCTTTCCCTTCGGATATTATTTAATATGATGACTTTTAAATTTTTTTATTTAAGATGGCGGCTTTTCCCACGCTTGGCGGCTTTTCCCGCGCTTGTCTTCTTCCCCCGCTGACTCAAGATGGCGATTCCCACGCTGTTGCCATCCACGCCTCCCAGCAGTCCTTCCTGCCTTTATTCCCTGCTGCTCCCGCGGTCCTTGTGGCAAAAAAAACGCTTTTCTGGCTGCTGCGCATCTCTGCCCCGATTGCAGTCCGGCCCCTGACACCGGCTGCGGTCGTGTTCTCCGCCCTTTTCTTTGTATTCTCTCCCCTTCTCCCACTGACAACTCGGCCGACTTCCCCCCCTTGCCGCTCGATCGGGCTTACCCGCCGCTGTCGTAGAAGGGATGATCACTGCCTGTTGCTGATGTTGGACTTCGTGGCCAGAAAACCAACCCGGGTTCCCGATGGCCTCCCATGCGATGCAGTGCTCAGCAGGATGTTGAGAGCGGATGCACTTTTTCGATGCCCGTTCCTGAGGATGAAGCTTCCTTGGATGCAAAACTGCCGCTAGGTACGATCAGACTCGTGGTCACTGTTGAGTCTGTGTTTACAAGTGCAGTTATACTGAATAACAGGACACAGACTACAGGAGTAAGTAAACAGGTCTTTAGTGATTGAGGGTCAGGGCAGAACTGAGGTACACTTTGCTCCGCAGGGTTTATATACCGGTGTGGTCACCACCGGTACTACAATGTACAGGAGCCATTAAAAAGTAGTCCATCACCTTAAGGTATCCTCTTAAGGTAGTACAGGTTACATACACTACAGGCGGGAGAGAGAGAGGGTCAGCGAGAGAGCGAGAGGGTCGGCGGGAGAGAGAGAGGGTCGGCGGGAGAGAGAGGGTCGACGGGAGAGAGAGGGTCAGGGGAGAGCGTGGGTCGGGGGGGAGAGAGAGGGTCAGGGTGCGAGAGAGGGTCGGGAGGAGAGAGAGGGGGTTGGGGGATGAGAGAGAGGATCGGGCCGAGAAAGAGGGACGGGAGGAGAGAGAGAGGCTCATGGTGTGAGAGAGGGTCGGGTGGAGAGGGAGGGACGGGAGGAGAGTGAGAGGGTCGGGAGGAGAGAGAGAGGGTCGGGGGGAGGGAGAGGGGGTTAGGCAGAGAGAGAGAGAGATGGGGAGATTGAGGGATAGGAGGTGAGAGAGAGGGTCGGGGGAGAGAGAGAGAGAGGGTCGGGAGGAGTGAGTGAGGGTCGGGGGCGAGAGAGGGTCGGGGGAGACAGAGGGTCTGGGGCGAGAGAGGGTCGGGGGGCGAGAGAGGGTCGGGGGGCGAGAGAGGGTCGGGGGCGAGAGAGAGGGTCGGGGGCGAGAGAGAGGGCCGGGGGCGAGAGAGATTGTCGGGGGTCAGAGAGAGGGTCAGGGGTGAGAGAGAGGGTCGGGGGTTAGAGAGAGGATCGGGGGCGAGAGAGAGGGTCGGGGTCAGGGAGAGGGTCGGTGGTCAGACAGAGGGACGGGGGTCAGAGAGAGGGTCGGAGGTCAGAGAGAGGGTCGTGGGTCAGAGAGAGGGTCGTGGGTCAGAGAGAGGATTGGGGTCAGAGAGAGGGTCGGGGGTCAGGGGGTCAGAGAGAGGGTCGGGGGTCAGAGGGGGTCGGGGTTCAGAGAGAGGGTCGGGGGTCAGAGAGAGGGTCGGCGGGAGAGCGAGAGGGTCGGCGGGAGAGAGGGTCGGGTCGGCGGGAGAGAGAAATATGGGGGAGAAAGAGTGTCGCAGGTGAGAGAGAGGGTCGGGAGGAGAGAGAGATGGACGGGGGGAGATACAGAGGGTCGGGTGGAGAGAGAGAGGGTCAGGTGGAGAGAGAGAGGTTCAGGAGGAGAGAGAGCGTCGGGGGAGAGAGAGGGTCGGGGGGAGAGTCGGTCGGGGGGGAGAGAGAGGGTCGGGGATGAGTGAGGGTCGGGGTGTGAGAGAGGGTCGGGGCGAGAGAGAGGGTCGGGGGCGAGAGAGAGGGACGGGAGGAGAAAGAGAGGATTGGGGTGTGAGAGAGGGTCGGTGGGAGAGGGAGGGACGGGAGGAGAGAGAGAGGGTCAGGGGGAGAGAGATTGGGTAGGGGGCGAGAGAGAGGGTCGGGGTGAGGGAGAGAGGGTCAGACAGAGAGAGAGAGCGAGACGGGGAGAGTGAGTGACAGGAGGAGAGAGAGAGAGGGTCGGGGGCGAGAGAGAGGGTCGGGGGGAGAGTCGGTCGGGAGAGAGAGGGTCGGGAGGAGAGAGAGAGGGTCGGGAGGAGAGAGAGGGTCAGGGCCAAAGAGAGGGTCGGGGGCGAGAGAGAGGGTCGGGGGCGAGAGAAAGGGTCAGGGGTCAGAGAGAGGGTCGGGGGTCATAGAGAGGGTCGGGGGTCTGAGAGAGGGTCGGGGGTCAGAGAGAGGGTTGGGATCAGAGAAAGGGTCGGGGGTCAGAGAGAGGGCCGGCAGGAGAGCGAGAGGGTCGGCGGGAGAGAGAGAGGGTCGGGGGGACGGAGAGAGAGGATCGGGGGAGAGCGAGATTGTCAGGGGTGAGAGAGAGGATCAGGGGTGAGAGAGAGGGTCGGGGAGAGGGAGAGATGGTGGGGAAGAGAGAGAGAGCGACGGGGGAGAGAGAAAGACGGGGAGAAAGTGTGTCGCAGGTGAGAGAGAGGGTCGGGAGGAGAGAGAGATGGACAGGGGGAGATACAGAGGGTCGGGTGGAGAGAGAGAGTGTCGGGGGGAGAGAGAGGGTCGGGGAGAGAGTCGGTCGGGGGGGATGAGTGAGGGTCGGGGATGAGTGAGGGTCGGGGAGTGAGAGAGGGTCGGGGGGAGAGAGATTGGGTCAGGGGCGAGAGAAAGGGTCGGGTGGAGAGAGAGAGGTTCGGGAGGAGAGAGAGGGTCGTGGGGAGAGAGAGGGTCGGGAGCGAGAGAGAGGGTCGGGCACGAGAGAGAGGGTCGGAGGTCAGAGGGTCGGGGATCAGAGAGAGGGTCGGAGGTCAGAGAGAGGGTTGGGGGTCAGAGAGAGGGTCAGGGGTCAGAGAGAGGGTCGGTGGTCAGAGAGAGGGTCGGGGGTCAGAGAGAGGGTCGGGGATCAGAGAGAGGGTCAGGGGTCAGAGAGAGGGTCGGGGGCGAGAGAGAGGTTCGGAGGTCAGAGAGAGGATCGGGGGTCAGAGAGAGGGTCGGGGGTCAGAGAGAGGGTCGGGGATCAGAGAGAGGGTCGGGGAGAGAGAGAGAGGGTCGGGGGGAGAGAGAGAGGGTCGGGCAGAGAGAGAGAAAGACGGGTGTAGAGAGAGACGGTCGGGTGGAGAGAGAGAGGGTCGGGAGGAGAGAGAGAGGGTCGGGAGGAGAGAGTCGGTCTGGGGGGAGAGAGAGGGTTGTGGATGAGTGAGGGTTGGAGTGTGAGAGAGGGTCGGGAGGAGAGAGAGGGGGTTGGGGGATGAGAGAGAGGTTCGGGGGCGAGAGAGAGGGATGGGAGGAGAAAGAGTGTCGCAGGTGAGAGAGAGGGTCGGGAGGAGAAAGATTGGGTGGGGGGCGAGAGAGAGGGTCGGGGGGAGGGAGAGGGAGGGTCGGGCGGAGTGAGAGAGGGTCGGGGGCGACAGAGGGTCGGGGGGCGAGAGAGGGTCTGGGGCGAGAGAAGGTCTGGGGCGAGAGAGGGTCGTGGGGCGAGAGGGGGGGTCGGGGGCGAGAGAGGGGGTCGGAGGTCAGAGAGAGGGTCGGGGGTCAGAGAGAGGGTCGGGGGCCAGAGAGAGGGTCGGGGGTCAGAGAGAGGGTCGGTGGTCAGAGAGAGGGTCGGTGGTCAGAGAGATGGTCGGTGGTCAGAGAGAGTGTCGGTGGTCAGAGAGAGGGTCGGTGGTCAGAGAGATGGTCGGTGGTCAGAGAGAGTGTCGGTGGTCAGAGAGAGTGTCGGTGGTCAGAGAGAGGGTCGGTGGTCAGAGAGAGTGTCGGTGGTCAGAGAGAGGGTCGGGGGTCAGAGAGAGGGTCGGTGGTCAGAGAGAGGGTCGGGGGTCAGAGAGAGGGTCGGTGGTCAGAGAGAGTGTCGGTGGTCAGAGAGAGGGTCGGTGGTCAGAGAGATGGTCGGTGGTCAGAGAGATGGTCAGCGGGAGAGAGAGAGGGTCGGGAGGAGAGAGAGACGGTCGGCGGAAGGGAGAGAGGGTCGGGAGGAGAGAGAGAGTGTCGGGGGGAGAGCGAGAGGGTCGGCGGGAGAGAGAGGGAGGATTGGGAGAGAGCGAGAGGGTCAGGAGGAGAGAGAGAGGGTCGGGGGAGAGAGGGTTGGGGTGTAGGAATCGATCTATCCCTAACTGAAGTACTGAAGTCGAGTCAGTTCAATAATTCAACTGAATTTAATCAAACAAGTGAACAAAACAAAAACATGCAGGAGCAACAGCAAACAGGTCTTTTCAGCAGCTTGTTACATGAGGTCTGGGCTTAGAATCTCCCACTCTCTGACGTCATGACGTCAATACGTTTCCCGCCGTTCGCGGCATCACGTGACCAACGTGATGACGTCTGTGGTGTATGTAACCTGTACCACCTTAAGAGAACTACCTTAAGAAGATGGACTACTTTCTCTTGCTACTGTATATTGTAGTACCGGTGGTGACCACACCGGTATATAAGCTCTGTGTAGTAATTTGTAAAGCAGTTCAGCCCTGACCTTCAAGTAGTAAAGACCTGTTTAAGCTTTTCCTGTTGTCTGTGTCCAGTTATTTAAAATAAGTATATCTGGAACACACAGACTCAACAGTGGCGACGAGTCGATCTTACCCAGCGGCAATTGCATCCAAGGCAGCTTCGTCCCCAGAACGGGCGTCGAGAAGAGGCATCCGCCCTCATCATCCTGCTGCGCACCGCATTCGCACGGGAGGCATCGAGAACCCGGGTTGGAATTGCTGACCACGAGGTCCACCACTACTGGGACGGGAATGGATCAGGAGAATAAATATGGACTGGCATTCCTTAAAAGCACTAACTGTAGATTCCGGTAGAAAGGACGATGCCAAACCTAAATGACTGTCCAGAATATTGGACGATGCTAAGGAGGTGTTCCAACAGGGACTGGGAACACTGAAAGGAATTACGGCAAACATCAAGGTTGAAGAACATGCAAACCCGAAATTTTTCAATGCCGTACTGGTCCCACCTCCCCTAGAACCAGTTCCAATGTCCCAGGAATTTGAATCCCTCCCACTTGCACCATTCTTCTAGCCACATATTCATCTGAAATATCCTTCTATTTCTACACTGACTAGCACGTGGCACTGGTAGCAATCCTGAGATTACTACCTTTGAGGTCCTGTTTTTTAGTTTACCTCCTAACTCCCTATATTCAGCTTTTAGGACCTCATCCCATTTTTTACCTATATCGTTGGTACCTATATGCACCACGACAACTGGCTGTTCACCCTCCCCCTCCAGAATGCCCTGCAGCCGCTCCAAGACGTCCTTGACCCTTGCACCAGGGAGGCAACATACCATCCTGGATACTGCAGGAAAGTTGAGTTGAGGTAAAAGATCAGCCATGATCTTATTGAATGGTGGAGCAGGCTCGAGGGGCCAGATGGCCTACTCCTGCTACTATTTCTTATGTTCTTATGTTCTCATGACCCAGCATCTCCCTCACTCTACCATTACCATCAAGCCTGGAGACCAACCCTTGTTCAATGCGGAGTGCAGAAGAGCATGCCATATCTGAAAATGAGGTACCAACCCAGTGAGCCTACAACACAGGACTACATGCATGCTAAACAGCAGAAGCAGCATGCTATTGACAGAACTAAGCGATCCCACAACCAACGGATCAAATCAAAGCTCTGTAGTCCTGCCACATCCAGTTGTGAATGGTGGTGGACAATTAAACAATTAACAGGAGGAGGAGGCTCCATGAACATCCCCATCCTCAATGATGGCAGAGCCCAACATGTGAGTGCAAAAGATAAGGCTGAAGAATTTGTAACCATCTTCATCCAGCAGTGCCGAGTGGATGATCCATCGTGACCTCCTCCTGAGGTCCTCAACATCACAGAAGCCAGTCTTACATAAGAACATAAGAAATAGGAGCAGGAGTAGGCTAATCGGCCCCTCAAGCCTGCTCCGCCATTTAATAAGATCATGGCTGATCTGATCCTAACCGCCAATCCACTATGACAGGACTATCTCCTGAATCTAACAGAATTAGACACATGAAACAGGAGCAGGATCAGGCTACATGGCCCCTGGGCCTGCTCCGCTACCCACAGGGCCATGACCGATCCGAACCTAGACTCATGTCCAAATTCCTGCCCTCTCCCCGTAACCCTTAATTCCCTTTTCTTCTAGGAAACTGTCCATTTCTGTTTTAAATTTATGTAATGATGTAGCTTCGACAGCTTTTTGGGGCAGCATATTCCATGGACCTACCACCCTCTGAGTGAAGTAGTTCCTCCTCATCTCAGTTTTGAAAGAGCAGCCCCTTATTCTAAGACTATGCCCCCTAGTTCTAGTTTCACCCATCATTGGGAACATCCTCCCCACATCCACCCAATCCAACCCCTTCACAATCTTATATGTTTCAATAAGGTCGCCTCTCATTCTTCTGAACTCCAATGAGTTGAGTCCCAATCTACTCAACCTCTCCTCATATGTCCATCCCCTCATCCCCGGGATTAACCGAGTGAACCTTCTTTGTACTGACTCGAGAGCAAGTATGTCTTTTCTTAAGTATGGACACCAAAACTGTATGCAGTATTCCAGGTGTGGTCTCACCAATACCTTGTACAACTGAAGCAATACCTCCCTATTTTTATATTCTATCCCCCTAGCAATGAAAGCTAACATTCCATTGGCCTTCTTAATCACTTGCTGCACCTGCATATTAACCTTTTGAGTTTCGTGCACCAGGACCCCCAGATCCCTTTGAACTTCAGTACTTTCCAGTTTCTTGCCATTAAGATAATAACTTGCTCTACGATTTTTCCTGCCAAAGTGCATAACCTCACACTTTCCAGTATTGTATTCCATCTGCCAAATCTCTGCCCACTTACTTAGCCTGTCTATGTCCCCTTGCAGGTTTTTTATGTCCTCCTCACTCACTACTTTCCCTCCCATCTTAGTATCATCTGCAAACTTTGATATGTTACACTCGGTCCCCTCCTCCAAATCGTTAATATAGATTGTAAAGAGTTGGGGACCCAGCACTGACCCCTGCGGAACACCACTGGTTACTGATTGCCAGTCTGAGAATGAACCATTTATCCCAACCCTCTGCCTTCTGTTAGATAGCCAATCCGCTATCCATGCCAGAATATTACCCCCAATCCCGTGATTTTTTATCTTAAGCAATAATCTTTTGTGTGGCACCTTGTCAAATGCCTTTTGGAAGTCTAAATACACTACGTCCACTGGTTCACCTTTATCCACCCTATATGTTACTTCCTCAAAGAACTCCAGCAAATTTGTCAAACATGACTTCCCCTTCATAAAACCATGCTGACTTTGTCTTATTAAATTATGATTATCCAAATGTCCTGTTACTGTCTCCTTAATAATGGACTCCAAAATTTTACCTACCAGCCTTCTGTCTACTGCCCTTTTTAAATAAGGGTGTTACATTAGCAGTTTTCCAGTCTGTTGTGACCTTTGCCGAGTCCAGGGAGTTTTGGAAGATTATTACCAATGCATTCAGAATCCCTACCGCCACTTCCCTCAAGACCCTAGGATGTAAGCCATCAGGTCCAGGCGATTTATCCGACTTGAGTCCCATTATTTTACCGAGTACCACTTCCTTAGTGATTTTGATCGTGTTTATCTCCTCCCCCCTATAGCCCCCTGCTTGTCCAGTGTTGGGATATTCTTGGTGTCCTCTACTGTAAAGACTGATACAAAATATTCATTCAGTGTTTTTGCCATCTCCATATTTCCCACCATTAATTTCCCGGTCTCATCCTCTAAGGGACCAACATTTACTTTAGCCACCCTTTTTCTTTTTATATAACTATAAAAACTCTTACTATCTGTTTTTATATTTTTTGCTAATTTACTTTCATAATCTATCTTCCCTTTCTTAATCAATCTTTTTGTTATTTTTTGCTGTCTTTTAAAGTTTTCCCAATCTTCTATCCTCCCACTAGATTTGGCTACCTTATATGCCCTTGTTTTTAGTCGAATACTATCCTTAATTTCTTTACTTAGCCACGGATGGCTGTCTTTTCTTTTACACCCTTTTCTTCTCAGTGGAATATACTTTTTTTGGAAGTTGTAAAATAACTCCTTAAATGTACACCACTGATCATGTATCGTCTTACCCTTTAATCTATTTTCCCAATCCACTCTACTCAATTCCGCTCTCATACCTTCATAGTCTCCTTTATTCAAGCTTAGCACACTTGTTTGAGATCCAACCTCCTCACCCTTTAATTGAATATGGAATTCAACCATGTTATGGTCACTCATTCCAAGGGGATCCTTTACTAGGACATTTTTAATTAATCCTGTCTCGTTACACAGGACCAGATCTAGGTTGCTTGCCCCCTGGTCGGTTCAGTTACATGCTGCTCAAGAAACCCATCCCTAATACACTCAATGAACTCATCCTCAAGGCAGCCCTGCCCAATTTGATTTGTCCAATTAATATGATAGTTAAAATCCCCCATAATTATAGATGTTCCCTTATTACAAGCCTCAACTATTTCCTGATTGATACTCCGTCCAACCGAGTTGCAACTGTTCGGAGGCCTATAGACTATGCCCACTAGTGTTTTTTTCCCCTTATTATTCCATATCTCCACCCAAACTGTTTCATTATCCTGATCTTTTGACCCAATATCATTTCTCTGTATTACAGTGATTCCTTCCTTTATTAACATAGCCACCCCACCTCCCCTTCCTTCCTGCCTGTCCTTCCTGATTGTTAAATAACCTGGTATGTTTAATTCCCAGGCATTGTCACCCTGCAGCCATGTTTCTGTAATGGCCACAAGATCATACCCATATGTAGTTATTTGTGCCATTAACTCGTCTATTTTGTTACGAATGCTACGTGCATTCAGATAGAGAACTTTCAAATGTGTTTTGTGACACTTAGTTCCTGCTTTTGCCCTTTTTATTACTTTACCTTTTACTCCATACCTTCTGCCCCTTCCTGACACGCTCTGGTTTTTAATTTCCCCACTGCTACCTAAGTCTATGACCTTCTCTGTTGTCATTTTTATTATTTGTTCTCTAGGAACCTCCCCCCCACTAGTTAGTTTAAAGCCCTCTCTACAGCCCTAGTTATATGATCTGCCAGGACTCTAGTCCCAGCACTGGCCAAGTGAAGCCCGTCCCAACGGAACAGCTCCCTCCTGCCCCAGTACTGGTGCCAGTGTCCCAGGAAGCAAAACCCATTTCTCCCACAGCAGTCTTTGAGCCACGCATTTAACTCTCTTATTTTATTTGTCTTCAGCCAATTTGATTCATTGCATATGATATCAAGAAATGGCTGAGCGCACTGGATACAGCAAAGGCCCCGACAACATCCCGGCTATCGTGCTGAAGAATTGTGCTCCAGAACTAGCCGCGCCTCTAGCCAAGCTGGTCCAGTACAGTTACAACACTGGCATCTACCCAATGAAGTGGAAAATAGCCCAAGGAAAGAATAGCCCAAGAAAATAGTCCACAAAAAGCAGAACAAATCTAATCCAGCCAAATACCGCCCCCATCAGTCTACTCTCAATCATCAGCAAAGTGATGGAAGTTGTCGACAGTGCTATTAAGTACCATTTACTCACCATTAACCTGCTCACCAATGCTCAATTTGGGTTCCAACAGGATCAATCGGATCCAGACATCATTACAGCCTTGGCCCAAACATGGACAAAAGAGCTGAACTCCAGAGGTGTGCTCTCCTTCCCCCTACAAGCACTGCAGCAACTCTCCACAGCTTCTTCGACAGCACCTCCCAAACCTGCGACTCCTATCACCTAGGACAAGGGAAGCAGGCGCATGGAAACACCACCACCTCCAAGTTGCTCTCCAAGTCCTACACCATCCTGACTTGGAAATATATTGCCATTCCTTCATTATCGCTGGGTCAAAATCCCAGGGCTCCCTACCTCACAGCATTGTGGGAGTACCTTCAGCACAGGGACTGCAGCGGTTCAAGAAGGCACCACCACCTTTAATTAGGGATGGTCAGTAAATGTTGGCCTTACCAGCGATGCCCACATCCCAAGAATGAATTAAAAATTAAAAACCCACCGTTACCATTTCCACTGCACACACTATTTTCCTGAGCTCTCCCTCCCCCTGGTTCTTGCCCCTTTCGGTCCCAAGCTCCTGCTTCTCCCTGGTGCTCACTCAGGGGCAGAAGGCTGGGAAGTGCTCAGCTGTCACTCTCCTTCAGAGGGGTGATGGAGCCCTCTCCTCGGGGCAGCTATTATGCCGCCATGAGCATGAGTGGCCAGGAGGAGCTGGGAGTGGGAGAGGGAGAGGAGATGGTTGTTGCTCAACAGAGGGGCAGGAGATGTCTGATTATTGGCTGACGAGCCCACAGGACCCAGAAGGATGTCAGCAGGGAAGTCAAAGGGGTGGACGGGCAGTGGGGATGGTGGTGACTGAGCTGGACTGGTCCACCTGCTGCACCCTGATGGGCGTGGTACAGCCAAGGAGGCTGGAGAATGTGGCTGTTACAGAACAAGCTGTAGCAGAGCCCCCCACCCCAACTCTAGTAAAGATAAGACTGTGGTCTTTAAGGTTATGAAGGGGATCGATAGGGTAGATGTAGAGAAGATGTTTCTACTTATGGGGGAGTCCAGAACTAGGGGCCATAAATATAAGGTAATCACCAATAAATCCAATAGGGAATTCAGGAGAATCTTTTTTACCCAGAGTGTTGTGGGAATGTGGAACTCGCTACTATAAGGAGCTGAGGCGAATAACATAGATGCAATTAAGGGGAAGCTAGATAAGGACTTCAGGGAGAATGGAATAGAAGGATATGGTGAGATGGTGAGGAGTGGAAGGAGGTTCGTGTGGAGCAGAAACACTGGCATGGACCAGTTGGGCCAAATGGCATATTTCTGTAATTGGTCTCCTTTCCCATTGATCAGTGCCCAGGCAGATCTTGGGGCCTAGAACTAACAGCCTGGCCAGGCAATGTGCTTATCTCTTATGGCAATCACCTCAGGTGCCTACAGCCAGGGCCTGACAGACCAGGGCACAGGAGTCCCGACCTGCTGCACCGGGCCTCAGCTGCCCAGAGGAGAGGGCTCCCTCACCCCCCTGAAGGTGAGTGATAGCTGAGCACTTCCCGGCCTCCTGCCCCTGAGCGAGCAGGAGATTGGGACCGAGACCAGCAGGAACCAGGGCAAGGGAGAGCTCAGTGAGATTGTGTGCGCAGTGGAAATGGTAACAGTGGGTTCTGTATATTTTAAAAATTGATTCCCGGGATGTGGGTGTCGCTGGCAAGGCCAGCATTTATTGCCCATCCCTAATTGCCCTCGAGAAGGTGGTGGTGAGCCGCCTTCTTGAACCGCTGCAGTCCGTGTGGTGAAGGTGCTCCCACAGTGCTGTTGGGGGAGGGAGTTCCAGGATTTTGACCCAGCGACGATGAAGGAACAGCAATATATTTCCAAGTCAGGATGCTGTATGACCTTGGAGAGGAACTTGGGAGGTGGTGGTGTTCCCATGCGCCTGCTGCCCTTGTCCTTCGAGGTGGAAGAGGTCGCGGGTTTGGGAGTTGCTGCCGAAGAAGCCTTGGCGAGTTGTTGCAGTGCATCTTGTAGATGGTACACACTGCAGCCACGGTGCGCCAGTGGTGGAGGGAGTGAATGTTTAAGGTGGTGGATGGGGTGCCAATCAAGCAGGCTGCTTTGTCTTAGATGATTTTGAGCTTCTTGAATGTTGTTGGTAAACATAGGTAAACATAGAGATAGGAACAGGAGTAGGCCATTCGGCCCTTCGAGCCTGCTCCGCCATTCAATGAGATCATGGCTGATCTTCGTCTGAGATCATAGCTGATCTTACCAGTTCAGTACCCCGTCCCCGCCTTTTCTCCGTAACCCTTAATCCCCTTAGCCTTCAGAAATATATCCAATTCTCTCTTGAAAATATTTATTGAATTAGCCTTCACAGCCCTCTGTGGCAGGGAATTCCACAGGCTCACCACTCTTTGAGTGAAGAAATTCTTCCTCATCTCTGTTTTAAATGATTTGCCCGCTATTTTTAGACTGTGGCCCCTGGTTCTGTGCTCCCCGGCCATTGGAAACATTCTCTCTGAATTCAGCCTGTCCAGGCCTGCCATAATTTTATATGTTTCGATGAGATCCCCTCTCAATCTTCTAAACTCCAGTGAGTACAAGCCCAAACTATTTAATCTCTCTTCGTAGGTCATTCCCGCCATTCCAGGTATCAGCCTGGTGAATCGCCGTTGCACTCTTTCCATGGCAAGAACATCCTTCCGCAGATGGGGCGACCAAAACTGTACACAATACTCCAGATGCGGTCTCACCAGCACCTTGTACAGCTGTAGTAAGGTATCCCTATTCCTATACTCGAACCCCCTTGATATGAAGGCCAACATACCATTTGCCTTCTTAATCGCCTGTTGCACCTGCATGCTCTCCTTCAGTGACTGGTGCACAAGAACACCCAGGTCCCTCTGCACTTCCCCATCTCCCAATCTATTGCCATTTAGATAATAATCTACCCTCCTGTTTTTACCCCCAAAGTGGATAACCTCGCATTTATCCACATTATAGTGCACTATCCACATGAGCTGCACTCATCCAGGCAAGTGGAGAGTATTCCATCACACTCCTGACTTGTGCCTTGTAGATGGTGGAAAGGCTTTGGGGAGTCAGGAGATGAGACACTCACCGCAGAATACCCAGCCTCTGACTTGCTCTTGTAGCCACAGTATTTATGTGGCTGGTCCAGTTAAGTTTCTGAGGGTGGGGAAGGGCTCTGCTGCAGATTGCTACAGAATTTGTCACAAACACTCCCAGGGCAGGTACAGCGCAGGGTAGGTACAGATTATAGCTTCCTCTACACTTACCAGCAGTACAACTTAGCCCTAACCTACTGCACCAATGCAACATTTCAATTTGTATCACCAGAATTATTTCCGTCTCATTGAATGAGATTGCTATTTAGTGAGAGTTCTAAGCAGTTCCTTGCTGGAGGTCCAGGTGGAGACGGCCCAATCCCAGTTCAGGAAGGCTCTCCACAGGAGGGATGGAGACGGCCCAATCAGATAGAACCTTGACAAGCAGATAGATTGGAAAGCTGGCCAATCTACAGCTAGCAGCACATATTCTGCAAAACAAAGGGTTAATTCTGGTATAGTGCAAAAGTGAAACTCAGGCAAAGTACCTGGACCTCTCGTTACCAGCGAGAGCAGGGTCTGCTTGGCTGGGTCTCAACAAGACCATGCCAGATTGCAGAATACTTCACTGAGTTATGCAACAAGAGCCCAACGAGCCGCAAGAGTCTTGGCACAGCTGGGCGTCAGGGCCTCAGTGTACGCGTCAAGAACTGACCATTAGCAAAGACAAGCGTAGCACATGGTTTTCAGTAATGCAACATCTGGCAATCAGAACCTCTGCCCAGTGGATTGACACCTTGGAAAGGAGCCGTATGTCAGAGTTATTGGTCACTAATCTACGGGGAGTCATCTTAAGGTATTAAGATATATTTTCACCACTAGTTTAGAGGACAGAAAGACAGAGAGAGAGAAAGAAGATTTTGAAGTGTTGAGAAGCTTTCTAGAAAGGACTGATTATTAAAAGACCTGCATTTCTATAGCACCTTTCACAACCAGAGGATGTCCCAAAATGCTTTGCAGTCAATGAAGTACTTTTGAAGTGTGGTCATTAACTAGAATTTATAAAGGACTTTCAAAGCAGAGAGATTGTTGCGTGGAAGTTAGATTAGTCAGGACTTTAATTAACGAGGGGTAAAATTTGTAAAGCACATCACAGCTGTTAGTTAATGGCTCAGGTCTCCGACCCAGAGAGAGTATTAACTACCAGTATACAGGACAGAGATCATATACGTGCAGGGGCAGTTAAGCTCAAATGGAAAAAGGACAACTGAAGAAAAGATAACATCCCCTGTGAGTCAGCAAAGATACAACCTGAGGAAGAAAGGAGCACTCAAACCCATAGCAAGCAACATATTTTCATAATATAGTGAAACCGATCAGTGGCACAGTGAATGTCTACTGTAAGCTTAACCTTGCTAAGCTGCACTGTAATCTTGGACATTGAACAGACTTGTGTGATAATACTAAGCAAAACCCAGCTACGGCCGAGATACTGATAAGACACAACTATAACTTAAGTGTATGATCTAGTCTCTAATAATAACATGGGACAAAGTATTTATTGTAACTCAGTGCTTAACCTTTCAATGGCATTTGCTGTGTTATCATAAATATTGCTAAATAAATGAGTGTCAGGTAATAACACATCCTTGTGTCTTAGCACTGCGCTAGTGTTGTACTGCGGTATGACGGCAATGAGGTTAGCTTGCATACGGTTAATATAATTTGGACTGGGTAGGGTGAGACAGTCCAAGCTACTGTAGGCACCTTATAAACGGACATGGATGGTCGATACCAGTCCTCAGTGAGTTAAAGAGGGGGCAAGGATTGCTCTTTAATGTATACAGACTAGACATTGAAAATTCAGGCAGTATATTCCTTAATTATTGAACAGAATTTAGCATTCAACCCTCTTACACTGGCCAAATTACTAAATATCTACATAGAGAGAAAATAATTAGTAGCACCCAATATGGATCATGAAAGGAAAAGCACGTCAGACAAACCTGATGGCAGTCCTTGTGGGAGGTGACCGATCTGCTGGGTGGGGAAATGCAGTGGGTGTTGTGTACATGGACTGTCAGATTACAGTGTATGGCATTAGGTGGTTGGATGAAAAATTGGTTAGAAGGGAAAAAAGAGAGTATGAGTTAATGGTAGAAACATAGAAAAATAGGAGTTCCAGGAGCCGGAGTCGGCCATTCGGGACCTTCGAGCCTGCTCCGCCATTCAATATGATCATGGCTGATCCTCTATCTCAATACCATATTCCCGCTCTCTCCCCATACCCTTTGATGCCTTTTGTGTCTCGATATCTATCTATCTCCTTCTTAAATATATTCAGTGACTTGGCCTCCACAGCCTTCTGTGGTAGAGAATTCCACCGGTTCACCACTTAGAGTAGCTGGAAGTGAGTAGTGGTGTCCCACAGGGTTCAGTTCTGGGGCCGCTTCTGGTCACTGTGTATATCAATGATTTGGGTTTAGGGCTAGCGGGTGTGGTGTCCACATTTGCAGACAATACAATAAGCTAGTAAATAATTCTGAGGATCAAAGGAAGCTGCAAGGAGATAAGGTGGCGGAATGGACAAAAAAAATGGCAGATGGAATTCAATGTCCGAGTGTGAGGTGGTACATTTTGATAAAAAATAAAAGTAATAATGATACTTTGAATGGGGGAAGGTTGGTGATGTGGAAGAGGAGGGATTTGGGGGTTTAGGGTCACAAGACATTAAAAGCAGCACCTCAAGGGGATAAGGCCATAAAAAATCTAACGGAATACTGGGTTTCATGGCAAGAAGTATAGAATTTAAAAGTCCAGATGTAATGATGACTCTATATAAAACCTCAGTAAGACCATAGTTGGAGTGCTGCGTGCAGTTTTGGGCTCCACACTATCGGAAGGATATTGAGGCTATAGAGAGAGTACAGATTCACTGGGATGCTGCCCGGTATGAGGACATATGAATATGAAGACTTGGGGGGAAAAAAAAAAAAAAATCGGGTCTGTTTTTGTTAGAGGAGATTACGGGGTGACTTGATAGAGGTGTTGAAGAAAGAAAGACTTTAATGACCACCGGACATCTCAAAGTGCTTTAAAATCATGAAGGGGTGGGAGAGGGGAGATAGAAACAGACTGTTTGCAGTGATTAAGGGGCCGGCAGAATGTACAGCACAGAAACAGGCCATTCAGCCTCAACTGGTCCAGACCAGTGTTTATGCTCCACATGAGCCACCTCCCACTGTCGTTCATCTCACCCTATCAACATATCACAAGAATGAGGGGAGATAGAGATACGATTAAATACAAGAGATTTTGGACAGAGAATAGCTCAATCTTTATAAATCACTGGTTATAGGCCCCAGCTGGAGTATTGTGTCCAATTCTGGGCACCACACTTCAGGAAGGATGTCAAGGCCTTGGAGAGGGTTCAGGGGAGATTGACTAGAATGGTGCCAGGGATGAGGGACTTCAGTTATGTGGAGAGACTGGAGAAGCTGGGATTGTTCTCCTTAGAGCAGAGAAGGTTAAGGGGAGATTTAATAGAGGTGTTCAAAATCATGAAGGATTTTGATGGAGTAAATAAGAAGAAACTGTTTCCAGTGGCAGGAGGGTCGGTAACCAGAGGACACCGATTGAAGGCGATTGGCAAAAGAACCAGAGGCGACTGAGAATTTTTTTATGCAGTGAGTTGTTGTGATCTGGAATGTGCTGCCTGAAAGGATCATGGAAGCAGATTCAATAATCACTTTCAAAAAGGGAATTGGATAAATATTTAAGTAGGCTAAATTTGTAGAGCTATGGGGAAAGAGCAGGGGGGAGTGGGCCTAATTGGATAGCTCTTTCAAAGAGCCAGCACAGGCCCGATGGGCCGAATGGGCAGCTTCTGTGCTTTGTGATTCCAACAGGAGAAACTTTTGTAGATAGAGGTGTGTGAAGCTGTGGAGTGGACCATCGAACTTAGTGATTGAAGCAGAGATTGTTTCAGCATTTAAGCTTTGGTCAGATAGGTGGTTAAAGGAAAGGGGGATAAAGGAACAGAGCAGGCACATGGGATTAAAGCTACTGCTCGTGTGGAGGATGAACACTGACACCAGCTGGTTGGGCCGAACGGCCGGCTTCCCTGTTGTGATTTCTGTGTACAACCCACTCCCAGACAGAGATGACGGCGGATATTTATGCCAGTCCTTCACTAAGCCAAAGGGTGGATGAAAGAGTTGCATTTTGTAATACAAAGGTTGTGACCATCACTGTGTGCTGCACCATTGGGTCAATCTCGCTGGGTTGTGTGATTCACAGAGCCACCCCGAGTGAACACAATTCCAGCCTGCCCACTTCAAATCCACTTCCATTTTAATTCCAGGTGTAGCATTGCTTAAAAAAGTCATTACAAAGTGTTTTTTCTGGTAAGAACTGTGGATTCTCAGCATGAGTTCAGAGAGAGAGAGAGAGAGAGAGAGGGAGAGAAAGAGAGAGAGATTTCATTTGTGCAGTTTAAAAAAAAAAATCACTACAAATTCAAGTTATAATCATTAAGAGTAATAGTGCATTGGACAGAAGGAGACCCTTCCAACACCGAACAGGCTGACACAGACAGAGGCCCAGAATAAGGTCTCCCAGCCCAGTCCGGTTCCGCACAATCAGCTCCCCGCAGTCATTGGTGTTATGAGGAACTAGGCGTGTTATAGAAGCGTGGCAGTGTATCAGAGCCCACGATGGGATGGGCAAGATGGAGAGCAGGCTCTGCTCCTTCTGGGTCCAGGCCAGGCCAGGCCGAACCTCTGCTTGTCCTCAGTCACTCCCAATCTCATTGGTCCAATAAAAGGTTGATAGTTGTCACAGTAATGAAACAGCAGGTGCAGGGTAGATATAGCGATATACTGGAGTACTGGGTGGGCCGCAGTGTCTCCAGCACTCCACACAGAGCCACTCCCCACTCCAACACTCGGGCGTTGCCAGTCCAACAGCCGCAATATTCTGGTGAGTTATCCACATTCAGTGAGGGTTCCCAGTCGCCGTGCTCAGCATTCCTCATCCTGGTACAGCGGCTCCTCCATTTCCTGGCACTCCAGGTGTTCGAGGCGGTCTGGCCGACTGTTCACAATCTCATCCGGGGTCTTCATAAACCTGACGAAAGGCCAAGGGAGAGAATCCATTGGTCAGACAGGAGAGAAACAACGTCCCACCGTCTCGTCCCCCCTTCACTGCCCCATTGCCCCCACCCCTCCCCATCGTCTTCCCCCTCACGGTCTCCCGATTCACGGTCAGTTCCCCCTCCCCCACCCCTGGGACCAACCCCATTCCCTCCACACACGGGTCTCCACCCCCCCCACCAAGTCCCGGGCTGCCCCCACTCCTAAAGTACCTGAACAAGAGCCGCTGGCCGGGCTCCTTCTTGATGATGTTGAGCTTGTAGTAGTGCCGAAGAGCCCTCGACATCTTCTCATACGTCATGTTTGTTCGGTTCTGTTTGGGAGAGAGTTTTGGATCATTAAACCGCTGGTAGACGAGGGGGCACATGGAATGGCCAAAAAACCCTCCTTTCATCACCTTTCCGCAGGTTGAACCCGTTACAGCCCGGCTCCCGCTCTGCGGAGTACTTTGTGGCAAATAGATCAAGATTAACCAGAAGCGATGGACCATGGTCCCTTACATCTCCGTGGCGTTCTATGCCAGTTTGTGCTGCCCATTTAACAGACAAACTCGTGGGCACTGCGCCCGCATTTCCTGCTGTGCCCAGTCAGAGGGCACAGCTCCTTCAACTCAAGACAGTTCCCTCTCAATCTACCACACCGAGGCTCTCGCCACAGCCAGTTATCGGCAAGACACCAAACACTGGCGTTTCTTGCATGATTCGAGAAATTTAAATGAAATGAAACGTTAAGAAGGGAGATGACCAATCCAGGGTCAATAATACTAAAGAATAGCTCGAAGTATAAAAGTAGAGAGTCAATAAAAAGGTTAGAAAGGGTAAGAGGGAATGAATAAAGACCTGGCAGGGAACTAAAGGATTTTATAAACATAAAAAATAAAATAGTTAAAGAAAGGATAGGGCTGATTAAAGGTGACATTTCCTTAGAAGATGAAGGAATGGCGGAGATATTAAATGAGGATTCTAACTCAGTTTCCACAGCAGAGTGCAGTAACGAGATTGAATGGGTACAAGGGGAGGAGGTGGAGCAATTGAATAGATATAGGGGCACACTTTAGAATGAGTAGAGGAGCAGAGAGACTTAGATACACAAATATGTAAAGGTGTCTCCCCCACCCCGGGACAGTTTACGGCCCTTCTCGCCCCCCCCAGGACAGTCTACGGCCCGTCTCCCCCCCAGGACAGTCTACGGCCCATCTCCCCCCCCTCCCGAGACAGTTTACAGCCCTTCTCGCCCCCCCCAGGAGAGTCTGCGGCCCGTCTCCCCCCCAGGACAGTCTACAGCCCGTCTCCCCCCCAGGACAGTCTGCGGCCCGTCTCCCCCCCAGGACAGTCTGCGGCCCGTCTCCCCCCCAGGACAGTCTATGGCCCGTCTCCCCCCCAGGACAGTCTCCGGCCCGTCTCCCCCCCCTGCCCCAGGAGTCTGCGGCCCGTCTCCCCCACAGGACAGTCTACGGCCCTTCTCGCCTGTTGTGTATGTACCTTTAAGGGAATAACTGGTCTTAGACTGCAGTACCAGCAGTGACCACCCCTGTATAAAAGGCCCTAGCAGGCTTCTGTAGTTTCAGTTTCAAGCTGCCTCTTGTTCAGTAAAGTACCTGTTAAACTGTTCTCCCGAAGTCCGTGTATTATTGAGGCGCGGACTTTACAGTGGCGACGAGTAAGTTCGAACTCACCTGCAGTGTGGCATCATCTCACGGGGATCTCGCCTGAAAGGAAGGTCCTGGAAGGTCGTAGTCTGAGCAACGGGCGTCGACCGAGGGCAACCGCCCAAAGAATCCATCGGTGTTTGGAGAATTGCGGGAGAGACTGTGGTTCTAGCGAATCGTGCTGGTAGCAGGTAGCGCACTGACCCTTCCGGACTGCGGCGGGCTCAAGCTCGATTGAGCGGCTCTACAAATTGGGCCGCGCAGCGTCGCCGGGAAAAGAAAACAAGAGAGGGTGGAGCGCACAGGGCGCGGTCGGTGCTCGAGAACAGGACAGCGGAGAGAAACTAAACGGGGGGGGGGGGGGGGAAGGAAAGCGAGACGCTCCGAAGCTGCGGGTCGCCGCCATTACCCCGTAGAACGCTAGGAGCAGCGTGGCAGTAAGGGGAAGAAGCAAAAGCGCGGGAGGCGCCATTTTATCCCGTTGGGGAAGAAGCAAAAGTGCGGGAGGCGCCATTTTATTCCATTGGGGAAGAAGCAAAAGCGCGGGAGGCGCCATTTTAAATCGCCCAAGATGCCGAAAAGTGGCAGTATCACTGCTTTCGACAATGAGGTAGAAGACTGGACCACGTATGTGGAAAGAATTGAAGTGTACTGCGAGGCAAATGAGGTGGCTGATGGAAAGAGGGCGTCGGTATTATTAAATCTGATGGGTGCGAGTACGTACGGCCTATTGCGGAATTTAATTACCCCAGTTAAACCAATGGAGAAAAGTTTTGAAGAGATTGTTAATATCTTACAGGAACACCTAAACCCTACACCACTGCTGATAGCAGAAAGATTCAAGTTCCATAAAAGAAACCAGCACAAAGATGAGAGCAATGCTGACTATCTTACGGAACTACGCAAGTTATCGAAGCACTGCCAGTTCGGAGCAGGACTGGCAGACACCTTATGGGATAAGTTTGTCTGCGGGCTCCAGAGTGAAGGAACCCAGAAACGACTATCAAAAAAGGACCTGACGCTAGAACAGGCTTTCAGCGTGGCAGTATCCTACGAAGCAGCAGCACGGGGAGCTGCGGAAATACAACAGAAACCACAAGAATACAGCGCTAACGAAATGGCGTATGGAGCCGAAAAGTGCTATCGCTGCGGCAGAACAACCCATGAGCAGAAGGACTGCTGGTTTAAAGACAAAATATGCAGGCAATGCGGGAAAATGGGACATATAGCAAGAGTCTACAGGTCGGGAAAGAAGACCAACACGACAAGAACTACTAAGGAACAGTACAGGAAAGTAAAGAAACTGACAGATAGTAGTTCAGAAGATCAGGAGAGTGATAAGGACTCCGGGAGCAGGCGACTAAGTTGTTTAAAGTTACACAACGTGATCGCAAAAGGAGATCACTGAACCATTTCGGTCACCCTCATGATAGCAGGGTCCCCAGTGAAGATAGAATTGGACACAGGATCAGCCCTAACTGTCATGAATCGACGAGACTATGAGCGGCTATTCTCACACATACCCTTAAAGGACACGTCCATTGTATTGAAGACATACACGGGGCAAAAGGTCTACCCCAGAGGAAAAATAAGGGTGCCAGTTGAATATAACGGAAAGGAAACACAGAAACTATACATGTATATACTACGAGATGGAGGACCACCACGACAAGAACTACTAAGGAACAGTACAGGAAAGTAAAGAAACTGACAGATAGTAGTTCAGAAGATCAGGAGAGTGATAAGGACTCCGGGAGCAGGCGACTAAGTTGTTTAAAGTTACACAACGTGATCGCAAAAGGAGATCACTGAACCATTTCGGTCACCCTCATGATAGCAGGGTCCCCAGTGAAGATAGAATTGGACACAGGATCAGCCCTAACTGTCATGAATCGACGAGACTATGAGCGGCTATTCTCACACATACCCTTAAAGGACACGTCCATTGTATTGAAGACATACACGGGGCAAAAGGTCTACCCCAGAGGAAAAATAAGGGTGCCAGTTGAATATAACGGAAAGGAAACACAGAAACTATACATGTATATACTACGAGATGGAGGACCACCACGACAAGAACTACTAAGGAACAGTACAGGAAAGTAAAGAAACTGACAGATAGTAGTTCAGAAGATCAGGAGAGTGATAAGGACTCCGGGAGCAGGCGACTAAGTTGTTTAAAGTTACACAACGTGATCGCAAAAGGAGATCACTGAACCATTTCGGTCACCCTCATGATAGCAGGGTCCCCAGTGAAGATAGAATTGGACACAGGATCAGCCCTAACTGTCATGAATCGACGAGACTATGAGCGGCTATTCTCACACATACCCTTAAAGGACACGTCCATTGTATTGAAGACATACACGGGGCAAAAGGTCTACCCCAGAGGAAAAATAAGGGTGCCAGTTGAATATAACGGAAAGGAAACACAGAAACTATACATGTATATACTACGAGATGGAGGACCACCATTATTGGGACGTGAATGGATCCGAAGACTACAATTGGATTGGCATTCCATTCTGGCACTAACTGTGACTGACAAAAAAGATGATGACGTCGCACCTGGATGTCTGTCACAAATTCTATCTGACGTGGAAGAAGTGTTCCAACAAGGACTTGGGACTCTAAAAGGAGTAAAGGCAACCATAAAGATTGAGGATAACGCAACCCCAAAATTTTTCACGGCCAGACCGGTGCCATACGCGATACGCCCAGCTGTGGAAGCTGAACTGGAAAGTCTGGAGCGTTCGGGGGTGCTGTCTAAGGTGGACTGGAGCGAGTGGGCCACACCCATCGTTCCTGTAATGAAGAAAGCATTGAGCAGCACGCCTGGGGAGCCAAGGAAGGTTTGCATCTGTGGGGACTTCAAGGTGACTGTGAACCCAGTCCTGCACACAGTACAGTATCCACTTCCGCGGATAGAAGATATTTTCGCCTCACTATCTGGAGGGAAACGTTTTACAAAGATTGACCTGGCTCAAGCGTATCTACAAATGGAGGTGGAAGAAGCATCTAGGAAATACCTCACGAAAAACACTCACAAAGGCCTTTACCAGTACAATCGACTGGTATTTGGGGTAGCATCGGCCCCGGCTATGTGGCAGAGGGCAATGGAACAAGTCCTGCAAGGGATCCCAGGGACCCAGTGTTATTTGGACGACATCCTGGTTACGGGCGAAAATGACAATGAACACCTTGCCAACCTGGAACAGGTGCTCACGAGATTGCAGGAATATGGGCTACGAGACAACCGTCACAAATGCGAGTTCTTCAGGAGACAAATCTCGTATTGTGGCCACATGATTGATGAGGAAGGGTTGCATAAGTCGCCGGACAAGATTGAGGCTGTAGTCAAGGCTCCAGCGCCAGAAAATGTGTCGCAACTGAGGTCGTTCCTCGGGTTGGTGAACTACTACCATAATTTCTTGCCGAATTTATCTACAATTCTGCACCCACTGAACGCCCTCCTTCAAACTGGTGTAACATGGAAATGGAGTGATGAGTGTAAGCGTGCCTTTCAGGAATGTAAATGCCAAATCACTTCAAAAAGAAGTATTGGCCCACTACAACCCATTGGCCCACTACAACCCAACACTACCGATTCGGTTGGCATGTGATGCGTCACCTTACGGCATTGGAGCGGTGCTGTCACACAAATTCCGTGACGGTTCAGAGAGGCCAATAGCCTTTGCATCGCGCTCGCTAACCTCAGCCGAGCGTAACTACGCCCAGATTGACAGGGAGGCCCTCAGCCTGGTGAAGAAGTTCAATCACTATCTGCACGGGCAGAAATTCACCCTACTGACTGATCATCAACCCCTGGTCTCAATTTTTAACCCAAAGAAGGGCATTCCGGTGATGACGGCGCAACGGCTGCAAAGATGGTCACTTTTTCTAGGGGCACATCAGTATGACATAGAGTACAAAGGTACGAAACAACATGGAAACGCTGATGGGCTGTCGCACCTACCGTTGCCTACGGCGGAAGAAGCACCTGCAGTGGACCCGGTGGAGATATTCCATGCGACCATAGTCGAATGTTTGCCTGTTACAAACGCAAGTATTGAGAAGGAAACCCGAAATGACCCGACACTCTCTCGGGTCTACGATTTGACGGTGAAGGGATGGCCAGCATATGGCGACTCACTGTTGCCAGCATTCTCGCCAAGGAGGGAACAGCTGTCAGTGTGCCGGGGAACCTTGATGTGTGGATCCCGAGTGGTAATTCCACCCAAGTTGAGAGATAGAGTGCTCAATGAGCTTCATGAGGGTCATCTGGGAGGGGTAAAAATGAAGAGCCTAGCCAGGGCGTTTGTGTGGTGGCCGGGAATCGATAAAGAAATCGAGGATATGACCAAGAGATGCACAGGATGCCAGAAGGTCCAAAACGCTCCACCACAGGCCCCGCTACATCCATGGGAGTGGCCCTCATCTCCATGGCAACGGGTACACATTGATTTCGCTGGTCCATTTATGGACTCAATGTTTCTAATCGCTGTGGACGCCCATTCGAAATGGCCAGAGGTCATTAAAATGTCCTCCACCACCACGGAGAAAACTATTGCAGTCCTAAGGACCATCTTCGCCAGGAATGGGTTGCCAGAACAGATCAGTTCCGACAATGGCCCACAGTTTGTGTCTGAGGATTTCCGGAGGTTCCTGAAGAATAATGGGGTGAAACATTACACATCTGCCCCATATCATCCAGCCACAAATGGATTGGCTGAGAGGTTTGTTCAGACCTTTAAAAAGGCCATAAAGGCAATGTATAATGACGACATACCACTGCAACACAAGGTGGATAACTTCCTGTTTGCTTACCGGAATGCGACACATGCAGTAACCAACCAAACTCCAGCCGTACTGTTTTTCAACCGGAGACTAAGATGTCGCTTGGATTTGCTCAAACCAAACATAAGACGAGATGTTGAGGATAAGCAGTTCCAGCACATAAATGAGAAGCCAACCAGGAGCTTCAAGATAGGGCAACCAGTCTTGGCCTGCGACTACCGAACACAAAAATGGCAGCCAGGAACGATATGCACACAGCAGGGACCACTAATGTACACAGTGGACGTTGGAGAGAGCATCATGAGACGCCATGCTGACCAGATTCTAGAGTCACAGGAACAAGCCAAACCTGTACCACGAGCATGTGCACCTGGTAATGAGCCCGAAGTACAGATTGCGTCTACCTCAGAAGCAGGGGTATTGGAAGCTGACGAACCAACCAATGACAATGAGCCAGAATTGACTCCACCGCCAGAACAGGATACTCGAGAAAGGCGCTATCCAGCCTGGATCAGGAAGCCTCCTCAAAGACTGAACTTATAAATGACTATTTCAGTTGATGTATATATTACTGAGGAAATTGTAATTGTAATTAGTTATTATTTAGTTGTTAAATGAATGTTATGTACTGTTTATCTAAAAGGGGAGGAATTGTTGTGTATGTACCCTTAAGGGAATAACTGGTCTTAGACTGCAGTACCGGCAGTGACCACCCCTGTATAAAAGGCCCTAGCAGGCTTCTGTAGTTTCAGTTTCAAGTTGCCTCTTGTTCAGTAAAGTACCTGTTAAACTGTTCTCCCGAAGTCCCTGTATTATTGAGGCGCGGAGACAGGCCCCGTCTCCCCCCCAGGACAGTCTGCGGCCCGTCTCCCCCCCAGGACAGTCTGCGGCCCGTCTCCCCCCCAGGACAGTCTGCGGCCCGTCTACCCCCCACCCCAGGACAGTCTACGGTCGTTCTCCCCCCCAGGACAGTCTGCGGCCTGTCTCCACCCCCCCACCGGGACAGTTTACGGCCCTTCTCGCCCCCCCCCCAGGACAGTCTGCGGCCCGTCTCCCCCCCAGGACAGTCTGCGGCCCGTCTGCCCCCCAGGACAGTCTGCGGCCCGTCTGCCTCCCCAGGACAGTCTGCGGCCCGTCTCCCCCCCCCGCCCAGGACAGTCTGCGGCCCGTCTCCCCCCCCCAGGACAGTCTGCGGCCCGTCTCTCCCCCCCAGGACAGTCTACGGCCCGTCTACCCTCCACCCCAGGACAGTCTGCGGCCCGTCTCTCCCCCCCAGGACAGTCTACGGCCCGTCTACCCTCCACCCCAGGACAGTCTACGGCCCGTCTACCCTCCACCCCAGGACAGTCTACGGCCCGTCTACCCTCCACCCCAGGACAGTTTACGGCCCGTCTCCCTCCCAGGACAGTCTACGGCCCGTCTCCCCCCCCCAGGACAGTCTACGGCCCGTCTACCCCCCCCCCAGGACAGTCTACGGCCCGTCTACCCCCCCCCCAGGACAGTCTACGGCCCGTCTACCCCCCCCAGGACAGTCTGCGGCCCGTCTACCCTCCACCCCAGGACAGTTTACGGCCCGTCTCCCTCCCAGGACAGTCTACGGCCCGTCTCCCCCCCCCAGGACAGTCTACGGCCCGTCTACCCCCCCTCCCAGGACAGTCTACGGCCCGTCTACCCCCCCCCAGGACAGTCTACGGCCCGTCTACCCCCCCCAGGACAGTCTGCGGCCCGTCTCCCTCCCAGGACAGTCTCCGGCCCGTTTCAGACACTCCGCTCTATTCCTCATTTAATAGATCAGCTGGTTCAGCTATTTTTCATCAGGTTTAATCACCCGAGACACATTCAGCCCAACAGAGAGGAACAGAGATCACAGACCTGAACTCCCCTTACCTTGTGGTTGCCCCACAGCCGTGCAAGCCCATTAGGATCCACGATTCGGAAAACCTTTGACTCATGGTCCTCCCATCGGATGAAAGCTTCATATCTGCTGTCTGACAATAACTGGTACACATAGTCCCACAGGAGCCTGCAGTCTGGGAGCCAGCAATGTAAACACAGAAATGTTATTGACCTTTAACCTTCCACAGGCTGGTGATCCAAATGCGCATTTTATATTTTGAAAAAAGTTACAAAGTTCTTTGTTTTAAAAGGACACAAGTCTCACTTGCCAGTTTCCCACCATCTCTTGCTGGGTTGAGCTGAGGCTCGGTGGGTAGCACTCTCTCCTCTGGGTCCGAGGCTGTGTGTTCAAGCCCCACTCCAGAGACTTGAGCACAGAACCCAGGCTAACAGTCCAGTGCAGTACTGAGGGTGCCATCTTTCGGATGAGACATTAAACTGAAGCCCCGTCGCCCCTCCGAGGTGAACGTAAAAGATCCCACGGCACTATTGGAAGAACATGGGAGTTCTCCGGGTGTCCTGGCCAATATTTATCCCTCAACCAAAAATCTAAGACAGATTATCTGGTCATTATCACATTGTGGGATCTTGCTGTGCGCAAATTGGCTGCTGCATTTCCTACATTACAACATTGGGGACATAAAAGGCCCTATGGAAATGTAAATTCACAGTTTCCCAGGCACCCGAGACCACCCTTCTACCTCCATGCACGTGGCCATTCTTATACAGGTCTGAACAGGGAGTGCGAGCAGCCTATTCCACTGCAGAGAGCTCGGCCCGACACTGTCCTAACTAGATGTCCATACGCACCCTCCAGCAGGTGATTGGGAGCAGGAGCCCACACCCAGGGGTGATGAGGGTGAATTTAGTGCATCAACTGCTGCCCCAGCTCATTGAATCTGGGCCCTTGCTGCAGGTGGGGCCTATGGCCACACAGCCCCCACAAGTGGACTGCTCCTGGACTTTGGTGTTGGTGCAGGTGAGCTGAGGCACTGAACCCCAGCAGGTGATTCCACTGCGGGGCCAGGTCGGGGGTTCACAGTCCCACTAGACCCGGTCCTCAACCAGCATCTAAGGACAAGCAGCTTCCAGTAAGAGTCACTGGACACTCATCAGGTGGGGGAACCCCAACTCCTGCATGTAAAACCCGTCAGCATACAACAACATCTCCACATCAGGGATCAGCAGGGAACAAAAAGGAGTCAGAGCCAGAATCGAGTGTCCGGAGAGGCAACTGTCTCCCCTCTGCTGGAAGTGAATCCAATATCCAAACCACATCAAACTTCAGCTCCATTCACACCAGTTAATCATTCGCCAGTTTTGAATTTGAATCCAGATACCAGAAGACAAAGAAATAAATTAAATGCAGAGAGAAACCCAGCTAATGCTCATCAAAACTGTAGTGAAAAACAGACTCAATATTCTGGCTGTGGGATGAATTCCCAATCCTGGTACCAGCTCTCAGGATGAATTCTCACTCCGGGTACCAGCTCTCGGGATGAATTCTCACTCCCAGCACCAGCTCTCGGGATGAATTCTCACTCCGGGTACCAGCTCTGGGGATGAATTCTCACTCCGGGTACCAGCTCTGGGGATGAATTCTCACTCCCGGTACCAGCTCTCGAGGATGAATTCTCACTCCCGGTACCAGCTCTGGGGATGAATTCTCACTCCCGGTACCAGCTCTCGGGATGAATTCTCACTCCCAGCACCAGCTCTGGGGATGAATTCTCACTCCCAGCACCAGCTCTGGGGATGAATTCTCACTCCCAGCACCAGCTCTGGGGATGAATTCTCACTCCGGGTACCAGCTCTGGGGATGAATTCTCACTCCGGGTACCAGCTCTGGGGATGAATTCTCACTCCGGGTACCAGCTCTGGGGATGAATTCTCACTCCGGGTACCAGCTCTGGGGATGAATTCTAACTCCCAGTACCAGCTCTCGAGGATGAATTCTCACTCCCAGCACCAGCTCTGGGGATGAATTCTCACTCCCAGCACCAGCTCTCGGGATGAATTCTCACTCCCGGTACCAGCTCTGGGGATGAATTCTCACTCCGGGTACCAGCTCTCGGGATGAATTCTCACTCCCGGTACCAGCTCTCGAGGATGAATTCTCACTCCCGGTACCAGCTCTGGGGATGAATTCTCACTCCCGGTACCAGCTCTCGGGATGAATTCTCACTCCGGGTACCAGCTCTGGGGATGAATTCTCACTCCCGGTACCAGCTCTCGAGGATGAATTCTCACTCCCGGTACCAGCTCTGGGGATGAATTCTCACTCCCAGCACCAGCTCTGGGGATGAATTCTCACTCCGGGTACCAGCTCTGGGGATGAATTCTCACTCCCGGTACCAGCTCTCGAGGATGAATTCTCACTCCCGGTACCAGCTCTGGGGATGAATTCTCACTCCCGGTACCAGCTCTCGGGATGAATTCTCACTCCCGGTACCAGCTCTGGGGATGAATTCTCACTCCCGGTACCAGCTCTGGGGATGAATTCTCACTCCCGGTACCAGCTCTGGGGATGAATTCTCACTCCCGGTACCAGCTCTCGGGATGAATTCTCACTCCCGGTACCAGCTCTGGGGATGAATTCTCACTCCCGGTACCAGCTCTCGGGATGAATTCTCACTCCCGGTACCAGCTCTCGGGATGAATTCTCACTCCCGGTACCAGCTCTCGGGATGAATTCTCGCTCCCGGTACCAGCTCTCGAGGATGAATTCTCACTCCCGGTACCAGCTCTGGGGATGAATTCTCACTCCCGGTACCAGCTCTCGGGATGAATTCTCACTCCCGGTACCAGCTCTCGGGATGAATTCTCACTCCCGGTACCAGCTCTGGGGATGAATTCTCACTCCCGGTACCAGCTCTCGAGGATGAATTCTCACTCCCGGTACCAGCTCTCGGGATGAATTCTCACTCCCAGCACCAGCTCTGGGGATGAATTCTCACTCCCGGTACCAGCTCTGGGGATGAATTCTCACTCCCAGTACCAGCTCTCGGGATGAATTCTCACTCCCGGTACCAGCTCTGGGGATGAATTCTCACTCCGGGTACCAGCTCTCGAGGATGAATTCTCACTCCCGGTACCAGCTCTCGGGATGAATTCTCACTCCCGGTACCAGCTCTCGAGGATGAATTCTCACTCCCGGTACCAGCTCTCGAGGATGAATTCTCACTCCCGGTACCAGCTCTCGGGATGAATTCTCACTCCCGGTACCAGCTCTCGAGGATGAATTCTCACTCCCGGTACCAGCTCTGGGGATGAATTCTCACTCCCGGTACCAGCTCTGGGGATGAATTCTCACTCCGGGTACCAGCTCTCGGGATGAATTCTCGCTCCCGGTACCAGCTCTGGGGATGAATTCTCACTCCCGGTACCAGCTCTCGAGGATGAATTCTCACTCCGGGTACCAGCTCTCGGGATGAATTCTCACTCCCGGTACCAGCTCTCGAGGATGAATTCTCACTCCGGGTACCAGCTCTCGGGATGAATTCTCACTCCGGGTACCAGCTCTCGGGATGAATTCTCGCTCCCGGTACCAGCTCTCGAGATGAATTCTCGCTCCCGGTACCAGCTCTCGGGATGAATTCTCGCTCCCGGTACCAGCTCTCGAGATGAATTCTCACTCCCGGTACCAGCTCTCGGGGATGAATTCTCACTCCCGGTACCAGCTCTCGGGGATGAATTCTCACTCCCGGTACCAGCTCTCGGGATGAATTCTCACTCCCGGTACCAGCTCTCGGGGATGAATTCTCACTCCCGGTACCAGCTCTCGGGATGAATTCTCACTCCCGGTACCATTGCTGGGCTGTGGCCTGTGCTGGGCAATGGTTCTAGTTGCCCCAGCCTCTTTCCAGTACCCTTGGCCCAGGTGTCTGTGTGGGCCTACACAGGGAGTTTGTGTTTTACAACTGGAAGAGCCAGCGGGGTGGTCCCTGCTCTGGATCAGGGTTCAATGTATTGCCTACCTGCAATCCTTCCTATGGGCATCAGTGGCTCCTCTTGGGCTGGCATGGTGACCATCAGATGGTTCCTGTAAAGCAGTTCCTCCCTATGGGAGAGGTTTAGAGGCTTCTCCTTGTGTGGATTCTGCTCCGACGGTCTTGACCTGAACTCCACCGACTGCCTGCTGCTGAGGATCAGCGGGTTCATCATGGAAGTGGAAATTAACTGGATGACGCGGGAGTTATCCTGTGGTAAGCCGTTTGGCCGCTGGGTCTGTAGCATGTGCTCAGTGCCCGAGGGACAATGGTTCTCATCCACTGGCGAAATGGAGAGTCTTGGCTCTATGTCAGGTGAGGAGCTGTGTGTGTTTTCTGCCTGAGATCTGGGCGTCTGGTTCCTGTCCATTGGCGGCAGGAGATTGTGAGAGTTTTCCCGGTCCATCTCTGGAGACTGGTGGTGGTGGTTCTCCACTGGGGACCGAAGTAATCGTGGCAGCGGCTCTAGGGAAGGCTGGATATGGTGGCTGACCTGCTCAGAGGGCCGCAGGTTTCTGTGCAGCATGTCTGTAACAAGAAGAGTTAATGAGCACTAAGGTATGTTAAAGGTAGGAATTAATCAGCTTCAGGAAACCAAACCCGACCACAAAATCTCACATCTTACCCAACATCTCAAGAGATTCACAAGGCACAAGAGGGATGATGGGGGGAGGTCGAAGAGAGACGATGGGGGAGGTCGAAGAGAGCCGACGGGGAGATCGAAGAGAGACGACGGCGGAGATCGAAGAGAGACGAGGGGGAGGTCGAAGAGCGGCGACGGGGAGGTCGAAGAGAGGCGAGGGGGAGGTCGAAGAGAGACGAGGGGGAGGTCGAAGAGAGACGAGGGGGAGGTCGAAGAGAGACGAGGGGGAGGTCGAAGAGAGACGAGGGGGAGGTCGAAGAGAGACGACGGGGAGGTCGAAGAGAGACGAGGGGGAGGTCGAAGAGAGACGAGGGGGAGGTCGAAGAGAGACGAGGGGGAGGTCGAAGAGAGACGAGGGGGAGGTCGAAGAGAGACGAGGGGGAGGTCGAAGAGAGACGACGGGGAGGTCGAAGAGAGACGAGGGGGAGGTCGAAGAGAGACGACGGCGAGGTCGAAGAGAGACGAGGGGGAGATCGAAGAGTGACGACGGGAGGTCGAAGAGAGACGAGGGGGAGGTCGAAGAGAGACGACGGGAGGTCGAAGAGAGACGACGGCGAGGTCGAAGAGAGACGAGGGGGAGGTCGAAGAGTGACGACGGGAGGTCGAAGAGAGACGACGGGGAGGTCGAAGAGAGACGAGGGGGAGGTCGAAGAGAGACGAGGGGGAGGTCGAAGAGAGACGACGGGGAGGTCGAAGAGAGACGACGGGGAGGTCGAAGAGAGACGAGGGGGAGGTCGAAGAGAGACGACGGCGAGGTCGAAGAGAGACGAGGGGGAGATCGAAGAGTGACGACGGGAGGTCGAAGAGAGACGAGGGGGAGGTCGAAGAGAGACGACGGGAGGTCGAAGAGAGACGACGGCGAGGTCGAAGAGAGACGAGGGGGAGGTCGAAGAGTGACGACGGGAGGTCGAAGAGAGACGACGGGGAGGTCGAAGAGAGACGAGGGGGAGGTCGAAGAGAGACGACGGGGAGGTCGAAGAGAGACGAGGGGGAGGTCGAAGAGAGACGACGGCGAGGTCGAAGAGAGACGAGGGGGAGGTCGAAGAGTGACGACGGGAGGTCGAAGAGAGACGACGGGGAGGTCGAAGAGAGACGAGGGGGAGGTCGAAGAGAGACGAGGGGGAGGTCGAAGAGAGACGACGGGAGGTCGAAGAGAGACGAGGGGGAGGTCGAAGAGAGACGAGGGGGAGGTCGAAGAGAGACGACGGGGAGGTCGAAGAGAGACGAGGGGGAGGTCGAAGAGTGACGAGGGGGAGGTCGAAGAGAGACGAGGGGGAGGTCGAAGAGAGACGACGGGGAGGTCGAAGAGAGGCGAGGAGGAGGGCGAAGAGAGGCGAGGGGGAGGTCGAAGAGAGACGACGGGAGATCGAAGAGAGACGAGGGGGAGGTCGAAGAGAGACGACGGGAGAGGTCGAAGAGAGACAAGGGGGGAGGTCGAAGAGAGACGAGGGGGAGGTCGAAGAGAGACGACGGGAGATCGAAGAGAGACGAGGGGGAGATCGAAGAGAGACGAGGGGGAGATCGAAGAGAGACGAGGGGGAGATCGAAGAGAGACGAGGGGGAGATCGAAGAGAGACGAGGGGGAGATCGAAGAGAGACGAGGGGGAGATCGAAGAGAGACGAGGGGGAGATCGAAGAGAGACGAGGGGGAGATCGAAGAGAGACGAGGGGGAGATCGAAGAGAGACGAGGGGGAGATCGAAGAGAGACGAGGGGGAGATCGAAGAGAGACGAGGGGGAGATCGAAGAGAGACGAGGGGGAGATCGAAGAGAGACGAGGGGAGATCGAAGAGAGACGAGGGGGAGATCGAAGAGAGACGAGGGGGAGATCGAAGAGAGACGAGGGGGAGATCGAAGAGAGACGAGGGGGAGATCGAAGAGAGACGAGGGGGAGATCGAAGAGAGACGAGGGGGAGATCGAAGAGAGACGAGGGGGAGATCGAAGAGAGACGAGGGGGAGATCGAAGAGAGACGAGGGGGAGATCGAAGAGAGACGAGGGGGAGATCGAAGAGAGACGAGGGGGAGATCGAAGAGAGACGAGGGGGAGATCGAAGAGAGACGAGGGGGAGATCGAAGAGAGACGAGGGGGAGATCGAAGAGAGACGAGGGGGAGATCGAAGAGAGACGAGGGGGAGATCGAAGAGAGACGAGGGGGAGATCGAAGAGAGACGAGGGGGAGATCGAAGAGAGACGAGGGGGAGATCGAAGAGAGACGAGGGGGAGATCGAAGAGAGACGAGGGGGAGATCGAAGAGAGACGAGGGGGAGATCGAAGAGAGACGAGGGGGAGATCGAAGAGAGACGAGGGGGAGACCGAAGAGAGACGAGGGGGAGACCGAAGAGAGACGAGGGGGAGACCGAAGAGAGACGAGGGGGAGACCGAAGAGAGACGAGGGGGAGATCGAAGAGAGACGAGGGGGAGGTCGAAGAGAGACGAGGGGGAGGTCGAAGAGAGACGACGGGGAGGTCGAAGAGAGACGAGGGGGAGGTCGAAGAGAGACGAGGGGGAGGTCGAAGAGAGACGAGGGGGAGGTCGAAGAGAGACGAGGGGGAGGTCGAAGAGAGACGACGGGGAGGTCGAAGAGAGACGAGGGGGAGATCGAAGAGAGACGAGGGGGAGGTCGAAGAGTGACGACGGGGAGGTCGAAGAGAGACGAGGGGGAGGTCGAAGAGAGACGAGGGGGAGGTCGAAGAGAGACGACGGGGAGGTCGAAGAGAGGCGAGGGGGAGGTCGAAGAGAGGCGAGGGGGAGGTCGAAGAGAGACGACGGGGAGGTCGAAGAGAGACGAGGGGGAGGTCGAAGAGAGACGAGGGGGAGGTCGAAGAGAGACGAGGGGGAGGTCGAAGAGAGACGAGGGGGAGGTCGAAGAGAGACGAGGTCGAGAGAGACGAGGGGAGGTCGAAGAGAGACGAGGGGGAGGTCGAAGAGAGACGACGGGGAGGTCGAAGAGAGACGACGGGGAGGTCGAAGAGAGACGAGGGGGAGGTCGAAGAGAGACGACGGGGAGGTCGAAGAGAGACGAGGGGGAGGTCGAAGAGAGACGAGGGGGAGGTCGAAGAGAGACGACGGGGAGGTCGAAGAGAGACGAGGGGGAGGTCGAAGAGAGACGACGGGGAGGTCGAAGAGAGACGAGGGGGAGGTCGAAGAGAGACGACGGGGAGGTCGAAGAGAGGCGAGGGGAGGTCGAAGAGAGGCGAGGGGGAGGTCGAAGAGAGACGAGGGGGAGGTCGAAGAGAGACGAGGGGGAGATCGAAGAGAGACGAGGGGGAGATCGAAGAGAGACGAGGGGGAGATCGAAGAGAGACGAGGGGGAGATCGAAGAGAGACGAGGGGGAGATCGAAGAGAGACGAGGGGGAGATCGAAGAGAGACGAGGGGGAGATCGAAGAGAGACGAGGGGGAGATCGAAGAGAGACGAGGGGGAGATCGAAGAGAGACGAGGGGGAGGTCGAAGAGAGACGACGGGGAGGTCGAAGAGAGACGAGGGGGAGGTCGAAGAGAGACGACGGGAGGTCGAAGAGAGACGAGGGGGAGGTCGAAGAGAGACGAGGGGGAGGTCGAAGAGAGACGAGGGGGAGGTCGAAGAGAGACGACGGGGAGGTCGAAGAGAGACGAGGGGGAGGTCGAAGAGAGACGACGGGAGGTCGAAGAGAGACGAGGGGGAGGTCGAAGAGAGACGAGGGGGAGGTCGAAGAGTGACGACGGGGAGGTCGAAGAGAGACGAGGGGGAGGTCGAAGAGAGACGAGGGGGAGGTCGAAGAGAGACGAGGGGGAGGTCGAAGAGAGACGAGGGGGAGGTCGAAGAGTGACGACGGGGAGGTCGAAGAGAGACGAGGGGGAGGTCGAAGAGAGACGAGGGGGAGGTCGAAGAGAGACGACGGGGGAGGTCGAAGAGAGGCGAGGGGGAGGTCGAAGAGAGGCGAGGGGGAGGTCGAAGAGAGACGAGGGGGAGGTCGAAGAGAGACGAGGGGGAGGTCGAAGAGAGACGAGGGGGAGGTCGAAGAGAGACGAGGGGGAGGTCGAAGAGAGACGAGGGGGGAGGTCGAAGAGAGACGAGGGGGGAGGTCGAAGAGAGACGAGGGGGGAGGTCGAAGAGAGACGAGGGGGGAGGTCGAAGAGAGACGACGGCGAGGTCGAAGAGAGACGAGGGGGAGGTCGAAGAGAGACGAGGGGGAGGTCGAAGAGAGACGACGGGGAGATCGAAGAGAGACGAGGGGGAGGTCGAAGAGAGACGAGGGGGAGATCGAAGAGAGACGAGGGGAGATCGAAGAGAGACGAGGGGGAGATCGAAGAGAGACGAGGGGGAGATCGAAGAGAGACGAGGGGGAGATCGAAGAGAGACGAGGGGGAGATCGAAGAGAGACGAGGGGGAGATCGAAGAGAGACGAGGGGGAGATCGAAGAGAGACGAGGGGGAGATCGAAGAGAGACGAGGGGAGATCGAAGAGAGACGAGGGGGAGATCGAAGAGAGACGAGGGGGAGATCGAAGAGAGACGAGGGGAGATCGAAGAGAGACGAGGGGAGATCGAAGAGAGACGAGGGGAGATCGAAGAGAGACGAGGGGGAGATCGAAGAGAGACGAGGGGGAGATCGAAGAGAGACGAGGGGAGATCGAAGAGAGACGAGGGGGAGATCGAAGAGAGACGAGGGGGAGATCGAAGAGAGACGAGGGGGAGATCGAAGAGAGACGAGGGGGAGATCGAAGAGAGACGAGGGGGAGATCGAAGAGAGACGAGGGGGAGATCGAAGAGAGACGAGGGGGAGATCGAAGAGAGACGAGGGGGAGATTGAAGAGAGATCGAAGAGATATTTTTAAAAATTCATTCCTGGGATGTGGGCGTCGCTGGCAAGGCCAGCATTTATTGCCCATCCCTAGTTGCCCTTTGAGAAGGTGGTGGTGAGCCGCCTTCTTGAACCGCTGCAGTCCGTGTGGTGAAGGTGCTCCCACAGCGCTGTTAGGGAGGGAGTTCCAGGATTTTGACCCAGTGACGATGAAGGAACAGCAATATATTTCCAAGTCAGGATGGTGTGTGACTTGGAGGTGGTGGTGTTCCCATGCACCTGCTGCCCTTGTCCTTCCAGGTGGAAGAGGTCGCGGGTTTGGGAGGTGCTGTTGAAGAAGCCTTGGCGAGTTGCTGCAGTGCATCTTGTAGATGGTACACACTGCAGCCACGGTATGCCGGTGGTGGAGGGAGTGAATGTTGAAGGTGGTGGATGGGGTGCCAATCCAGCGGGCTGCTTTGTCCTGGATGGTGTCGAGTTTCTTGAGTGTTGTTGGAGCTGCACTCATCCAGGCAAATTGAGACTAAATCGTTGAAGGTGGCAGGACAAGTTGAGAAGTTAAAAGAGCACACGGGATCCTTG